>NC_090153.1:590000-642500 GCF_017916325.1 Leishmania martiniquensis
TACGCGCGCGCACACATTCATCGGCGTTTGGTGCTTGGTGTGCTTGTGTGTGTGTGTGCGTCTGTGTTTTTGGGCGCTCACGCTGTGCTGCTGCGGCGAGTGTTTCCGTTTCTTTCGCTTCCAATCTGCGCTGCCCCCCCTCTTCCCCCCTCCGTCTTGTTTTGTCTCTCGGCCTCCGTCTCCTCTTCCGTGGCTTTCATTAGATTTTTTCCCACCTCTTTTTCGTTTCGCTTGGCTCACCTTTCAACCCTTCTCCCTCCGTCCACCTGCAAACCTTTGCGGCGTGCTGCATCGCCCGTACATTCGCGTAATTTGTCACCTCCTCTCTTCGCTGTTCGGCCCTCGCTCTGCCGGCTCAGCTTTTTTTTTTGACCACTCTCGGTCACAAGGGGAGACCCTCACGGCGGACGGACACGGCAGCGCACTGCTGGCCTCTCCTTCATTTCCCTCTCACCACCCCCATCATGGTGCGCAAGGAACCCAATGACTGCGGCGGTGTCCTGCTGCCGGCGTCGATGCAGACGCTGTTGGACCACTACGCAGACCGCCAGCTAACTTCGAAGGAGCGTCTTGTTCTCGCACAGGCCACACCGAGCGTACGTTGCGAAGCTTTGCGCATCTTCTTCGAGCGGAATGACGCCAGTGCCGGCGTAGAGTACGTTCTGGCCAACGGCGAAGACTCTCCCCGTTCTCATGGCGGCACTAGCGCAGGGGCTTCACGCTCCGGAGGATATGCCACCACGACCACCTCCGCGTCCTTGCCTAATGCGGCCGCTTCAAGGGCTCTCAAGCTGCTGTTCACCAACACACTGACTACCCCGAGCACCGTGGCGAAGTCTCATGCCGCCGCAGCGACCGCCGGCGCCTCTGTCAGAGACAAGACACGCAAGTCCTCTAGTGCCAACCGTGCCGTCGTGCCCGTCAGTCGCCGCACGGCGCGATCGCCGGCGGCAAGGGCCGGGAGTTGCTCGCGCCGCACCAGTGCGGCGCTGCGCGGCGAGTCCGTGTGCACTGTAGTAACCATCTCCTCCATGTCGAGCGTGGGCAGCGGCGGCAGCCATGAGCGCCGACCGGCGGAGACAGCAGCGAAGGGGCCAGTATTGCGGGCGGAGAATCCGGCTGCCGTGGCGGTGCGCTCTCGTAGTGCCCACGGCAGTGCCGGCGTACCGGCCAGTGGGCTTTTTGTGCCAGCCCTGCCGCTGGATACCATTCTGAAGCGGCGTGGCAGCAACAACGGCAGCTTCGCAGGTGCTCACAAGGCTGACGTCTTGCACGGCGAACGCCCACCCTTTATGAGTCCTCCGGTAATTGCCGCCGCTGCCAACTCGCAGGCCCAAGGCGACTCTCGGTGCGCTGTACCGCCGCCAGCTTCCCGGAGCCTGCCGCTAACTGCGCCCGACCCGAGCGCCTCAGCCTCCGCTGGTGCTCCCTGTACGGCTCTGGTCGCACCTCCTCCGCTGCCTGCCGCCGGCCACGAGGACTTTGGCAGCGATGCGGAGCAGCGGAAGGCTGTACCTGCCAAGCCCACAGTATGCTACGCGAACCCCACCGCTGCACTCGCCGCACCAGTCCCGCACCCGAAACCGAAGCAGAATGCCGCTACCAAGGGCGCCAGGGCGATGACTCTGCCGAGTGCCCACCAACGCGATCCCAACTGGACCTTCGGCCACCACCAAGGGGATGCCGAGCACGTCTGCCTGGGGCAGTCGTTCAATCAAAGCGGCCCGTCTCGATTCAGCATGTCGCAGTCGGTGGCCGGCGGTGGCGTTGCGCGTGTCTGCGGGACGGACTGGGCGGCACTCGTCGCAGCGGCACGCGCGCCAGAGCTGCCGACTACCCCCTTGGTCGGGGTGCCCCAATCTCCGGCGGCAGTTCCAGCTTCTCCCTGCCAAAGCTGCCGCCAGGCACTGCGCGAAGCGGCTCGCACCAGTCCCACCGTCACCTCTGGCAGTCCGCGTTCACATGCCAGAAAAGCGCGCAAGCAGCCTAAGACAACCGACGACGGTGAGCCTGACGACGTTCCCGCTGCAGACAACAACAGCCGCGGCGGGGGCACGGCTCAGCAGTCACAGGGCACGCACAGAGGACCCTGCAGGGACAACAAGCGCAAAGCAAGGGCTCACAGCAAGTGTTCACGCCAAAAGGCGCGGCGCTCAGGCAAGTGTGTGCCCCAGCTGTTCCTGCCGCCTCCCGCTTCTCACCTTAACGGCGCCTCGCCGATCAAGCGCGGTGTTGCCTGGGATGAAGCGACGGGGACGTACATAACACATCCGCACCAGCAACGGCGGCAGAGGGCTGCTGGCTGCATCACCGCTGCAGCTGTCTTGTCAACACCGAGGCCTGCAATGTCTCTCGGTGGTGGTGCCTCCGCGTTGGAGGTTCCCGACACGCTTCACTACTTCGCTCGCACCGCTTCCTTCAGGGTGGCCAGCGGCAACGTGGCGACGGAGCAGGCCCCAGCGCTGCTGACCCGCACGCCGACTACCAGCGCTGCGGCGCACGCGGCAGCATCGGTTCCTCTCGGCCGTCTGTGCTCTTCTGCCTTGCATCTCAGCAGGGTTGGGGCTGCGACGCCCGCGCCAATGTCGACAGCGGCGCCGCCGTTGCCAAAGGACACCAAAAAGAAGAAGCGGGTCAAGGCGCCGGCCAGAGCGTCAACTTTGACGAAGTACAGACGGACCAGGAAAGCTGCGGCGGTGCTGGCTGCCCCTGCAAGGGTGGCGGCAGTCGCGGCAAGGCCGCGCTGGGAAAGGAACCAGCGACTGTGCAGCGGCTTCGTGCCCGTCATGTACGACGCCTGCGGGCAAAGTCGGGAGACAATTGCGCTGCAGCGCCCACCTTCGACGAATGGCATTCGGATGCTCGTGGATGCGGCCAGCGAATCACCAAGCACGCGCACTTTTGCGACGTCTGCTGGCTCAGCGGTGCATCCTGCGACATCAGCGGCCCTGGGGGCGCGTATGGCGCGATGCTACAGCACGATGCGCGGTGGTGGGGCTCAGGTAGCCCAAACGGAGGCGGTGCAGCTCAGCCAGCATGCGCCTCGCTCCCCAGCCTCTTGCACTCCGCTCAGCACGCGATTCCCTGTTCTCCAGCAGTTACATGAGTTGCCGAGGGAGCCCGCTGCCGGCATGACCTCCGCACGTGGTACCGCTGCTGACCTCGCTTACCAAGCGCCCCGACGTGCTGCGCCTGCCTCTGCCGGCTTGTTGCCAGCAGCGCAGTGCAGTGTCTTCGAGCGACTCACCTCCAACTACTACGAAGTATATTCAAGCGCGGCGGCCCTTCAAGCGGCCCCACCACCATCGGCGACATTGTTTTCACAGGGTGGTCACTCTGCCCGTAAGCATCAGCGGCCAGCGCGCCTTCGCCGCCGCCGTGCGCGTCTTCCTGGTGCCCCACAGGTGGTGCGCCGGGGTCGCTTTGGATCGGGCAAAAAGGGCGAAGGCGAGCAGGGGCACACCGCGGTGACTTTCCCAAGAGGATCGACCCGTAAGAGTTTGCCTGGCTGCTTCGTTTTCTGAGATGCCCCACTGCACGGACAGTCGTGCCTGTGCGCTGGGGATGACGCCTCTACTGCTTTCTCTCTCGCACCGATGTCTTTGGGGCGCGTGTGCTTGTACACGGCACCACAGAACGCGAGCCCGTAAAGATATGAGGTCGCCACCGTAGCGACTGCCATGGAAAGGGACTTCACTTCGCCAACGTCGCCTGTTGCCCTTCGCTTTGTTCGATGGTATCTCCTTAGACGCACGCGTATCTATCTTTCTCTCCTCCTTTTTTTTCTTGCCTACAGCCATACACATGCACGTGAGTTGGTGCCCATGCTGCACCCCTTTCACTTGCTCTGTCTCGGTCTCTCTCTCTCCCCTTCTCCCTCTACCACGTGTGATCGCGCGCGTGCCCTCATTCCTCCTGAGGCTCGAACGTGTGTCTCAGCTGAGTGCTCGTGCTTGTGCTTGTGTAACGGTGTGTCTGTGTGTGTGTGTGTGTGTGGAGGTGGAGGGAGGGGTGGAGGGACGTCGACGTCGCTGCGCTTTTGTTCCACCCCTTTCACTGGCCCCTCACCTTCTCTCTCTTCTCTTCTCTCTTCTCTTCGCTTTCACCTTTTTCACCTCGAGGGTGTCGGTGAACGCCCTCCCGCCTCCTCGCTTTTCATTGTTCTTTTTGTTCGTGCCGCCTCAAGGCCAGCAGCAACGTACCCCCATGTCTCTCTCTATCTCTCTTTTTCTTTCCTCGTTCTTTCGGTGTGTGTGCGTGTACGATCTTTGGACCAGAGCGAGAGCGCTTTTTTTTTTATTCGGCTCATTCATAGCAAGGCTTGACCAAGTCTGCACGCTCACTCTCACTAAGCCATTTTGCGTCTGTAGTGGAGGCTCCTCCGCCTCTGTGCAGGTTTCTCGGCCTGAAGGCTCACTTGCGCAGCAATAAGCCCACGGGAGGAGTGAGGCAAGTTGCAGGCCGCTCGGAGTTCTCTGTGCGCCGTTGATGATTGCGGTGGCAGCGTGAGAGGAATTAACGGAGGATAGAGAGTGAAGACGCGAGTGCGGGTGCGCGCGGTGCTCTGCATGTGTGGCGCGTTCGACGGACCCTGAAGGCCGTCCTCTTCCTCGCTGTGGTGCGTGCAAATCGCAAGGTGAGAGGAATCGGGTAGATGGCTGCTGCGACTGCCTCAGTTGCTCCTGCACCCTCTTTCTCCCTCTCACTTGCTCTGCCTGCACCTTCAGGAGGCGAGCTTTATCTTGAGCGCTTGTGCGGGTTGTGCGTGTGTGGCGCGCACACCCCACGAGGAAGGAGACTCGCGCTCCGCAGTGGAGTTCCCCCCCTCCCTCCCTCCCTCACTTCCGAGCACATGCAGCCGCTCTTGTGCTACGATGTGTTGCAGCCTTCTCTTCATCTTTCTCTCTCTGCTCCTCTCTTTTTCCGTGTCCTTGGCGTGTAAACGATCACACACACACACATGCACACACATCCATGCTCGTCTTCTGGGGACGGCTAGTGCTACCGCACATTTTCAACACTGTAATTACCCACCTCCTAAAGTTGCGTTGGCAGCTTATTACGTAGTCCTCCTTCCCTTCCACCCCTCTCGCCACCACACCGCAACTTCTTCTCTGCCTGCCATCACACAGCAGCACCGCCTTACCTCCACTGACATCACTGTCGCTGCTGAAGAGCTCGTTGAGGAGAACAACAGCAACAGTAAAAAAAAGAGGCATCAGAGAAAGAGAGTGAGAGAGGGGAAGCGCTACTGCTGCGGACGGCTGCTCTCTCTCTCCCTATTGCTCGTGATATATAAGGCGTTTGTTACCATTCATTGCTCGGAACCGTAACCGCGGGGACACACCACACCACACCACACACACACACCACACCTAGAGAGAGAAATTGACGTGGGAAGGCCGTCTCAGGTAAGACCTACACTCATCGCGTCTTTGTTCCTTCATCCAGTTGCCCCCCCTCCCCTCCCCTCCCCCCTTCAAAGAAAGAAAGGTGAAATAATGGCTGCCAACTGGACTGCCACGCCCGACGCGCCTCTTCGCGTGGAGGACATTGACTGGGGCTCCACAGATGGCGAGGACATGTTCACCTCAAGTGCCGATGACCTACTCATGGCAGACCCCCGCGCGGTGCGCCGTGCCGAGACAGCACCGATGGTGCTGACGATCATGGGCACAGACGGCTCTCTCTGCGTTGGTGGCTTCGAGGAGGAGGTGAGCCCCGACGAGGAGTACCGCTACACGGAGGAGTACCACCGATTATATTACTCCAAGAACCCACGAGACCCTCGCATGCTACCGCCGCTGACGCGCCGCCGTCACCACCTCGTGCGTGAGGCCCACGCCCCTGGTGCGCTCGTGGTGCCCAGCGGTGACAAGCAATCCGCCTCCTCCACAAACGGTGCTGTCGGCGACCGTATTGAGCATGGAAGCGGCGACGGCGCCGCCGCTGTCACCACCGCCCACGAGGTGGCCGGCCCACTCTCGTCTCAGGCGCTCGTGAAGCTTTACGTTGACACCTTCCGCCCTGACTGGGACTACGCGCAGATCAGAACGCATGTGTGCACTTTCAGCCGGGACCAAGATGGAAGCCGCCTCGTACAGCGTCTGCTGGAGAAGCCAGCGAACATCGTTCCCATCTTTCACGAGGTTATCGAGGAGTTTGGGGAGCTGGCGACTGATGTGTTTGGCAACTACGTGCTGCAGAAGATGTTTGACGTCGTGCCCAAGGCGGAGCATGATGTGAACGCACCTCAGGAGGTCAAAGAGGCGAGGCTGCTGGACCGTCTTACAGAGAAGGTGCGTGGCCACCTGCAGGAGTACTCTGTGCAGACGTACGGCTGCCGCGTGATGCAGAAAGCCGTGGAGAACATGCGCGCCGCTGACCGCGACGTCATCGTTCGCGAGCTGGATGGGAAGGTGGTTGAGTTTGTCTTCGACCAAAATGCGAACCACGTGGTGCAGAAGGTCGTCGAGGTGTGTCCTGCGGGCGCCCAGTTCGTCGTGGACGCCTTCATTCCGTCTCTGGGCGAGCTTGCCTGTCACGCCTACGGCTGCCGTGTACTACAGCGCACATTCGAGAAGTGCCACGACGTGGCGGGTGTGAACATTCGCCCGCTTTTGGAGGCCGTGCTAAGCCGCGTGAACGAGTTCACCGTGCACCAGTATGGAAACTACGTCGTGCAGCACGCCATGCTGAACGCGCCAGAGGACCTGCGCCACCGCTTTGTAGTTCAGCTGACGCCGCAGCTGTATGCGCTGTCGTGCAGCAAGTTCGCCAGCAACGTCGCTGAGCGCATCGTGACGACGGCGACCGAGGAGGAGCGTGACGCGATCATAAAAGAGTTGAAGAAGCCACTGAGCGACTTCCAGGGCGGCAACTACCTCGTGAATATGATGCAGGACACCTACGCTAACTACGTTGTGCAGCGCTTCTTCGAAGCCGTCTCGGCCACGCAGCGCGAGTGCATCAGCGATCTCGTGCAGCCCTACATCGGCACCATCAATCAGTCGGTCTACGGCCGCCACCTGCTGCGCAAGATGGTGTCGAACAACATTCTCTCAAACGCCTTTCTCCTCGGTCACGGTATCGATGTTAGCGGCCCCGAGTACGGCGGCAGCGCGAACAACAATGGTCACCGTGGCGGTGGTCACAGATCCAACGCCAACGCCAACAACAGCAACGACCACCGTCACAACGGCAGTGGCTTTACAGCATACTCCAACCGAAGCGGTAACAGCCGCGACAATCGTGCAGGCGCTGGCGTGGGCAGCAGCGGCGGCGGCAACAACAGCGGCAGCAGTGGTCGTGTAGGTCGCAGCGGGCGTGGCGGTAACAACAACAGCAACAGCAACAGCAACATTCAGCACAGCGACGGCAACAGCAACGCCATGAGAAGTAGTAGCGGCGGCAATGCCAACGGCCTGTTAGTCTTGCAGCAGCAACTGCAGCTCCAGCAGCAGCTCATGGCTGGGTACATGCCCATTCCACAGCATTACCAGTATGGAAGCCCCTACGCTATTCCTCAGATGCAGCAGCAGCCGCAGACCCCGCAACAGGCCTACATGTACCCTGCCACAGCCACGGCTCCTCATCTGTACCAGCCGCAGCAGGCGTATGTGCCGCAGTTAGCGCCCGGCAGCTTTGGTGCATTTCCTGGGGCGGCCGCCTTTCCGGCGCCGATGCCGCACCAACAGCAGACAGGTAACTATACTCTGCGATATGGTACCCCGATTCAGCAGTCGACGCCGCCGGCTCCGCCGCAGCCAGCCCACCGTGGGAGCGCGCAGTCTCCGCAGGTGTACGTGAACGGCGGCTACAACGGCGTTGGTCAGGCGCAGCAGCAGCAGCAGCTGTCGCAGAACAGCAGCTTTTTCCAGGCGCCCCCACAGCAGCAGGTGTTCTCCGCGAAGAGCAACCTCACTGACACAGCTGCTACGACTGGCAAGGGAGGCCGCCAGGGGAAGGGAAACGCCAGCGCCGACGGAGGCAGCGCCGGCTATGCGAGCGCCGTGAGCGGCGACAAGGCCAGTGCCCTTCTCCCGAATAGCACCACTAGCAACCAGCAGCGGCCCGACCACGGAAGCCGACATACCCAGCAGCAGCAGATGGGCTACTAGAAGGACTGATAGCAGTCCATCTTCCCTCTGAGCTTCGGATTTCTGTTTTTTGTTTGTTTTGTGGCGCCTTTGAGAGTGCCTCGATAAGGACACGTCCCGCGCGAAGCACGCACTGAGTGGTGGACAAGCAGACACGCATGCACAGGTCAACGTAAGCGTGTGCATGATGAAGCCGGCATCGGGTTACGGGCATCTGCCCCTTGGCGTCCGCACTTTCTCCTCCCTTTTATGCATGCATGCACATCCGCGAGCTGACTAAGATGCCTGCACCCTCGCCGAGTGCAGGCGCTGAGGGCGAGAAGCCGGTGTTCTTCACCGTTTCCGCAGCGACAGGGATGTTGGTGGTGGTAAGGAACGGCGCAGGAGTGCGTATTACGAGCGTGCAAGGATTGCCGCCATCATGCTCATCTCGCCCGCCCACGCGCGCTCTCGTTTAGCGTGGGCGATGAGCCGTGCCAGAGGACCGGTCAAGACACCGCGGCGCCTGTATAGGGCAATGCGCCATTCACGGGCGCGCTGTACGCATTCGGGCTGCGGCGACTGGAAAGCGGCTTGGGCAATCGGAGGGGAGGACAGGACGCCGCAAGAAGCCTTATCCGTCCGCCTCGTCGGCCTCTGCTCCCTATTCTGCTACCCACATGAGGCTGGAGGAGAAGAGGCGGTGAGGGCTACCGGAAAAGGCGGCAAAGCGGCCTGCAGTGCGAGGCGGAGGCGCGGTACATGTGGGGCATTTGACAAGAAGGTGCGGGCTGTTTGGGTGTACGCTTGTGTCGGGGCCGTGAGGTAAGATGCCGAAGTGAAAGGGGGGCGATAAGGGGGCTCTTCATGAAGGAGGCGAGGGGAATGATGATGGTGTGGAGGGCAGGAAGAATCGCGTCGGCGTGCGCGGGCGCCTTTTTCTTCTGCGTTGCTTTTGTTTCGAATGAGAAAGGCAGCTCGCATTATCCGTACTGCTGCAGACTTCACATTCCGCAGCACCTTGCTCAAGTTGCTGTGCGAGTCGTGCTGAACGCGGCGTCACGGTGTTTCGCGCCCCTCCCCTCCTTTCCCGTCTCTCCCCCTCTCTGATCGACGGACTTACCTTATGCGTGTGTCTAAGTGCCCATGTGGAAGCCCCGCCGCCTTTCTTGTAGGCACGAGTGCTTTGATCTGCGTCCCCGTCCCTGCCTCTCCTCGTACTTGCTGAGCGGAGTTCTTGAGAGGCAACTGTTGCTTCGCCGCCCTCCCTCATCCCCCTCCCCGACTTTCCTCCTCCATCGTTTCGCCCTCTGTGCGCCCGCTTTGGCAAAGGGGGAAGAGAAGGAGTGTCGCTTACGCACACACGCGTGCACAGAGAGTCTGTCGTGCAGAAGTGGCCGCAGGCAGTCCTGCTGCCCTTTCCTGCTGCCCATGTCGAGCAAGCCCCTTCTTCCCTTCTCCCCACATTTTTTTTTGTAGAGCGCTGTGGCCTCCGCTGTGCGTATGCTTTCGTTGCCGTCTCGGTGTACGCTGTGTGCACTGTGCATATGTTACCTCCTCCTCCCCCTCCCCCCTCGGCTGTGCTTCTCCACGTGGGTGCGTTTGCCTGTGCCTCTGGCCTGTCACCGACTCCTGCGCCTAAGCAACTTCTCTTTCGGCTCCGCTGAGGACGGAAACGCGGCGTTGCAGCGCGAGTGCGCTCCCCCTTCCTCAGCGCTTTCTGATTCTGCTTGGTGAGGAGTAGGAGGGAAGGGAACACGCAACCCTCGACGACAGAGCGCGCGTCGTGCTCTCTGCAAGAGGTGGTGAGCGCAGGCGTCGCGCCTCAACGCCTTTGAGAGGCGGAGGCCGATTGTGGGGGCAAAGGAGGACACGGGACGACCTATAAGAGTAGTGTGTGTGTGTGAGAGAGCTGCAGCGAGAATAACTCCAGTGACGCTGTCGGGCGAGGTGAGCAGCTGTTCCTCCCTTCTCTTATTCCATTCACGCGCGGCTCTGAAGTGTTGCTGAGCCGAGCAAAAGAGGCGCGCTGGAATAGTAAAAGCGGAGCACCGCAGCAGAAGATGCATTCACCGACAGGACATGTGATGGAGCAGAGAAAGGGAACGAAGCGTAGGGAAAACGAAAGGGAGTCGTATGCGCGACGGAGACGTTTCTATCTGAATGAAAATGCAGCAGGCGCTGATCTTTCTCGGTCTCTTACTGGGCGGGGTGTGTGTGCCGTACGGTGAGAGCGCGCGAGGGAGTGGGGAGGGAGGGAGGCGACGGGGGTTGAGGTTGAATGGCAGAGGAGCGACAGGTAGGCAACACCGAAGGGCAAGGCGAAGCAGTGCTGCTGCCAACGAATGGTGCACCGCATCAGGGAAAATGCGGCGGATCGTGCGTCTAAAACACCGGAGTCCGATATGAAGGAGCCCTACGGCGGCGTTACGCCTCCCCCTCCATCCCCGCATCTTCTATCTTTGGCGGCCTTTGCTCCTGTGCTCCACTTTTCCTTTTCTGTCCCTTTCCGGCCGAGCAGCGCCTCTTCTTTCTCCGCTTTACCTTCCGGCTCGCTCGCCTGTTGGACGGCGCCCGACACCTTTGCCTCTGCCCCCCCAGTTGTGCTCCCTTTTCTTCGCTCATGTTGTCTTCTCCCTTCTCCGAGTCCCCCCTGCCTCTCTCCCTCCCAACCCCTCTTTTTCTTTTGGGTTCGTTCATCTCTCTTTCATGGTGACTGCTGCCGCACATCTCCGGTCCGCAAATACGGAAGAGGCGGTAGACAGTGTTTCTGTGAGTGTGTCTGTGTGTGCGGGTTCGGGGGAGTGGTGTGCGTTCTAATGCATGTGTATACGGCAGGTTGTGCGTGTGTGCAAGCCACTGGAGGAGGCGAGCGAAAACGGGAGTACAGAGATGTTGAGGTGAAACAAAGAGCAGCACCTGCTCCGTTCGTCCTTTCTGTGCAGATAATGAAGGCAGCCTCAGGCTCCCTCGCCTCCGCGCAGGTGCTCGACGCCCCCCTCGCCCTCGCCCCCTTTTCTCTTTCCCGAACACTTTGTCATTGTGCTTCCGCGTCGATTTGTCCTTTGCCCCTCACCTTCTCCTCGTTGCCTGTTTCGGCTGGCATGCCACTTCCCCCCCATGCGAAGTCATTGCGTGCCCTTCAGCTGCCCCGAGAGGTGCGCGCTGAAGGTGGCCTCCTGACGAGGAGAGCACAAGCGGCACGTGTGCAACCGCTCTCACGTCTTGCTACGTTCTGTTACTTGCTGCGTGTGAGTGTTGTAGTACAGACAGGCTTTCGGTCTGGTGCGCCCACGGTGCCCCATGGCCATAATGCGCGCATGGATGCAGCAGCAAAAGGCTGCGACCTCGTCTTTGCCCAGCTGTCACGCTGAGTGTGAAGCGATGGGGACTGTGACTCGACCTGCGGCAGAGACGGCTCGATACGCTATGACACGGAACATCACGCGCGACTGCTGAGAGACTCGCTCTCCCCCTCAGGGGCCTCAACACAGGTCCCAAAGCAGTAGAAGGCAGCAGACTGCGGAGCCCCAGCGCACACGCGGCGGCGATGACAGCCCGCTGCGTGCACAGCACAACTTTGTGTCGGTCATTGCGGCGACTGCGCTTTGGGAGAGAAAATGCGAAAAAAACGCGACGCGCCTGCGGAATGGGCCATCTCAGAGCCGCTGAGGCCAACTGTGTGGCCCGCGGACGTGGCCGCCCGCCTCTAACCCTGCGCCAGCATACCCCGACGGCCAAAAAGTGCATGAGTTCACATGCTGAGATACGCGCTACTCGACGGCCACCCTCCCGCAGCAAACAGCGACGGTGCTGCGTTTGCGAGCCGACACGAGGCCATCCTCGCCCCGTTCTGAGCAGGCACGTGCTCTGGGTAGGGGTGTTCCTGCAACGACAAGTCACTCGCAGTGACCTTGGGCAGTGCAGATGGTGTAGGGTGCTCCGTTGTGCGAGCATGATGGCATCCTCACCTCCACTGGCACCTGTGCCCCTGCCTGTGCGTCCTCTAGGATCATCCTATCTGATGTGCTGTGCCTGATGCGCGCTGCAAACTTCTCGCATCGCTTAAAACTCAAAGCGCACTGCACTCCACGTTAGTAATGCTGCAGGGGTGCGATGATGCAGCTCTACTTTGGCGCTGCACGCCTCCCCTCTGTCGGCTCTCCACTGCCCCCTCTCCTTGCTCCTTCCGCCTCACACACACGCACCTTTCAAGGATGCGCTGGCTCGGAAGAGGTTAGGGTGTCGCTGCTACGACTGATCCACAGTATTGTATCGCCCTACCGCCGTAGGTTCCGTCCATGCCATCCGTATAAGTCACACATGACATCGACGGGAACGGAAAGCGCAGACAGTGAGCCCCTCCTCCCTCCAACGGTCACCACGCCTGTCCCGAGAGAGGCTTAACGATGCGACGGTGCCGGCGCTGTGCGCACAGGCTGCCCAGCCGTGATGAGATGATGCATGAGGCCCACGCAAAGCACCCTGAAGTGCGTGACGCACGAGTAATTGAGGGAGGTAGCGCGAGGACGTCCGCACCAGTCGAGTCGACAGCGCATGCGCGAGGAGTATGCGGCATCGCCCACATCGGACCGAATGGGGCCAGGAGGCGCACATGCCAGAGGTATGGCGCGGGCACACCGAGTAGCACCGTCGCGCCGTGCACGGACTCCATTGTGGAGAGCCTGCAGACCACGTCATGCGATGCAGCGGCCTGAGGCGCCGGCCAGCGGCACGCAGGCGTGGGCACGGCTGCTCGGAGGCCCCCTGGCGTGCCGCTGGCTGGCGTCCACCTCGAGCTCGTGCGGCACGCGCTTGGAACCCCTTTTCCCCTCCTCCTGCTCCCCGAACGGTAGGCGCCCACCCCTCCGTTCCCGCGCCGGTCGCGCAGCGCACATCTACAGCAGGAGCGGGTGAGAGGGGGAGAGGAGCCCGCGAGCCACACATGGCGCAAGTCGACGGCCGGGGCCCCGTCGCGGTGCAGGAGAGGCTGGTGAGCTGTCGGTTGTCTGTATATTTGTGGACGCTTTTGTTGTGGGTGGTGAGGAAGGTGTGGGAGAAGCAAAACGTTTTCTCCGCTCATATCTCAGTGTCGGGGTAGAGCGTGGCGGCTGTCCGTCTTTGATGTTGTCTCTTTTATTTTCGCTCATGTTCGTTCCTCTTTTCCGTCGTTTCGGCATGCCCTTCCCTGTGTGCCTGTCTCTGTTTTACTGATCCTTCTGCTTTCTTGCCCTTTTCTGTGATGTCACCACTCCACTTCCCCCTCTCACTCCCCCTTCCTTGCGTCACTGGCCTCCCCTGTTGTGCTGTCGTGCGTTTTACATGCTGCATGACGTGCGCATGCCTGCCATTTTTCACACGCAATCTTCTCTTCGTTTTTTTTTTGTTTGCTTCGTTTCCCACTCTTAATGTCTTTTCGTTTGACTTCCTCGCTTCGTTTTCTGCGGATGTATCTGTGCTGAACGTAGGAGTGAAGTGCTACGCTTGTCTGTCTGTGTGGGTCTGTATGTGGGTCTCTCGCCGTCTCTTAATGCTTCCACTCCTCTCTCTTTCTTCTGTTCGCTTTCGGTTCGTCGTGTGCCTCTTTGTGCTTTTCTATTTGCGTGCGTTTTGGTTTCTCCTTTCTCTTTCTTTCTCTCTCTGTGTGCGTATGCGTTTCACCCCCGTCTTCTGAGCAGCCGCTTCCCATGCGCCAAATATGTGCCCCATATGCCCCCTCCCCCGCTTTCCTTGTCCAGCTCGCATCGCTTCCCTAGATCGTGTGTGGTGAGCGCTCTCTTCGCTTGGTCGCTTGTGCCCCGTGCGAAAGTCGATGCCTGGTGCGGGCGGGACATCGGCATGCGCCTCAGTATTGAAACAGCAAGCACGGAGAGGCCTCGAGCTCAGAAAAGCTCGGCCATGGCGCATCGGCCGCTTCTCAGGTTAGAGTGGCCGCGTAAAGGGATAGCGAGGAAGGGGGACGGAGATGCCGACCCTGAAGAGTGGCGCCAATGAGAGAAGCAAAAGAGCCCATCATCAAACTGACGTGTAACCTTTTTTCTTCTTCAATGTCTCCTTCTTGGTTTCATCAACGACAAAAGACATCGATCGACTCGTGCCACGATGGTTGACGTGGGGCACGGGTGATGCACCTGTGCGTGCATGTGCTTATATGGTGCGTATGCGTTTCTGCTGTTCCGGGTGTGCGTATGTGTGTGTGTTCCCTCTTCTCTTTTTCGTTATTTTGCATTGCCGATTCCATTTGCCCTTTACAGCGTTTCTTTCCCTTTCTCCCTCCCTCCCTTCCCCCTTCCTCTCCCTCTCTTTTTTTTCCTCGTCCGTTATTATGTATGTGTAGAGAGGTATGTGCGTATGTATCTGTGTGTGTGCGTGTGTCTGCCTCCGCGTGTGCGTGCGCGTGTGTGTGTGTGTGCCTGCGCGCTGTCTTCGGCTCCGTAAGTTGTGCTACATGATCGTTGTTTTTTTTTTTTGGTTATCTTTTTGATCGTTTTTCGAAACGTTCTCGTCGATGTCTATCGAAATCTGTTCACCGATGAGTCTTTCGATTTCTTGTGTCGGAGTTGAAGCCCCCCCTCACTCGCTCGCATCACTTACTCACCTTTACTCTCCCCCTCCTCTCCCATCCACATCACCGTCTTCGTTTTCGGCTACGATCCTCTGTTTCTTTACCCCCTTTTCTCGTTCCTCCCCGTTTCTTAGTTCGATTCTCAACGCACCGCCTCCCCTTCCCCCTCCCCCCACCCTCCTCTCTCTCCCCCTTTTCCTGCCTGCTCTGCCTCCGGCCCTACCGCGACGCGAAGATGTGCGTGATAAAAGAGTCGGAGAGAGGTGTTTGCGTGTGGAGGACGCGGGGACGGGTGAGGCGGGCTGACTTGCCCGCACTCCGAAATGCGTTACAAGCATCACAAGAGGCGGAGGCGTACGCTATTGCCTCGGAGGGGGAGAGGAGGAGGTACGCGGCGTGTGAGGGTCGCCACACCTCCGTGCGTGGCCTCCTCAATTTTTGTTCGACACGAAAAGCTGATGAGGGGGTGGGGGCGGTGACTCATGGAGGAAGCCCCCTCCCCCCGCTTCGCGGTGTAGTGGAATCTACCTTTCTGCATCTCCCTTCCCCCCTCTACCTCTGTTGCTTCATGCGAATGTGCGAAAGAGCCAATGGTAATCGGAGAGGGGGTGCTTCTGTAGAGAAGCCTAGGCGACAGAGCTGCGCGCGCACGAGTGGGAGAGAGGGCGCACGTGCACCGGCGCTGTCGCCTCGAAGGATGACTCTCCGCCACGCCGCTAGGCGTTTGTAGTCTCTTTTTGTCTCTGGCGCCGTTGTGACAGTTGTTGAATCCTGCGCGCGGCACTCTGGGGTGTTACCCTTCGCCCTGTCCGATGACAGGGATGCACGTTTGCGGGTGAAGAGAGAGTGGCAGGCCGCAGAAGGTGTGGGGAATCCGCCGTTACAGGGGAGAGATGGAGGAGCCGGTCACCGCGCCAGCGCGCATGGTGACGTCGCCCACCTCAAGGGAGAAGACTTGTTGGGCGCGCGTGTGTGTGTGTGTGTACGCGTGTACTGCGTGCGATCACCACCGCCGATGGTGGTGGTCCTGCCTTCAGCTCTGAAGCGCGGCCGCTGCCTCCTCCTCCCGTGCCGCGTTATGTGTCTCTTCCCCCTCTTCTCCGCCTCTGCCGTCGTTTCCTTTGATGCGTTTCGACATGCCTTCCCCTTTTGTGAATTGTGTGCATGAACCTTCCTTCTTCCCCCGCCTCCCGGCCCTTTGTACTTGTTTCCCTTCTCCCTGTGTCTTCCTTGTATTGCACCGTAGCGGTGGTGGTGGTGGTGGTGAAGAGAGGGAGAGAGGGAGGCAGCCGCCCGCGACACGGTCCTTCTCTCCTTCTTGGCCCCTTCCGAGCTCTCTCGGCGTGCGTTTCCTCGGATGCCCCCCTCTTCCTGCCTGTCGAAACACGCGTGCATCCGCCCGCCATCTCTCACCCCCCTCATTCCAGCGCGCTTTAGGGTTCTTTTTCGTTTATGCTCCTTTGCTTCATCGCCGCTAACGTACACATCGTGCCCACCCTCACTTGGGCGCTCACCCAAAGTCTTCGATCCCCCTTCTGCTCATACAGTTTAGACTGCAGTCGCGACTCGCCTCTCTTCCTCATCCTCTCCTCGTTTACCCGAACATGCGCACAACGCACAGGGCCTGGTTGGCTGTCTCGCGAAAGTGATAACGCACAGGTGCATGCGAGATGGCAGGCACCAGCTGTGCCACTTTTTTTTGATTCTTCCCTTCGCTTCCTTCTTCCTCATCGTGATTGTCGGCAGCGTCGCCCAACTGCTTGCGCTCTCTCGGTTTCTCTTCTGCCTCCCCGACTGCGAAGTGCCCTCTTTCCTCCTTCTCCTCCTCCCTCCCCCTCCTCCGTTGAGTATCCGGTTGCTGTGTTTTATTTCGCCCCCCTCCCCCTCCCCGGGGTCACACATCTCTGCAAGCGTTCCTTTTTTCTTTTCTTCCGTTTTCCGGCTTGTGTGTTTCGCTCCTCTTCGTCTCCTCCTCGCCGGTATAGTTTTCGCCCCCCTTCCCCGTCTATTTGTGTCTCTCCTCATGTCGGCAGGAGTCGGTGATTGCACGTGTGTGCGCACATACATATATGTATGCGCGTGCGTGTGCCAATGTGTGTGTGTGTGTGTTGGCGTTGCAGTCAGATGGCTATGCCCTTTTCTTTTTGGTCTTCACTTCCTCCTCTTCCTTTGAATGTTCGTTTCTTCGCTACGTTGCTGTATTTGGAGCTGTGCTCGCGCCCTCGTTTCTCTTTGTCTGTGTCTTTGCCTGCGTGTAGGTGTAGGCCCAGAAGCGCGAATGTGTGTGTGTGTGGTTGCGGGTGTGAGCCGGCCCTGTTTCCTAGCGCGCACCCCGTCTCTCTCTCTCTCTCTGTGTGCCTCACGGACCGACTAACGGAGTCCCTTGCCGCTTTCGTTTTTCTCTTCGGCTGACACTTCTCGCTCATCTTCATGTGCCCCTTTCCTAACTTCCTCCTTTGAATAGACGTACATACACCTCACGCAGTCCCTTGGTAGCCTATCCTTCGCCCCTCCCCCTCTCTTTTCTTTCGCTCCCTCTGTCAGCTTTCTTCCATTCTCTCTCTCTGTGTATGCATCTCCTTTGTGTGTTCCTCCTTGTCTTTTTTCTCTGGGTCTGCGCTGGCCTGCCCGTGTGCTTCTATGTCTTTGCCTGTGTTTCTGTCTGCATATATATATAAGTTTGTGCGCTTGGGTTCATGTCGCATTTTTTTCTGAGTCTGCATCTCTCTCTCTCTCGCTTTTCATTATCGCTGCCTGTCTGTCTCCGCCCTCTCCTGCACAGCGCCATCCTCACCTCTCCACACCCTCTCCCCTCACTCGTGAAGTGCTCAGTCACTATAAGTAATCCTGTCTGCGTGTGCGCGTGTGTATGTTTGTGTGTGTGCGTGTGTTCGGTGTCTTCAACGATGCCGTTTGAAGCGAGAAGAGGGTGAAAGAGGGAGAATAAGTGGAAGAAGCGCATGAGCGCTTTCAAAAGAGGAGCCCTTGAAGGCGAGGAGGAAGACAAGTAAGGGGGCGCGTGTGTGCTCGACTCGCTCCTCCCCTGGCTCCTCTTCTGATAGCGAAGCGTGAGAGTCATGAGTCGTGCCGCGCATGCGCACGTGGTGGCAGATGCTTGCCCCCCCCCGAAGAGGGCAGCTCAACCACCGTCTGCCTCTCCTTGATGGCCTTGAAGACACAGTAACCGCGAATGGAGACGGCAGAGACGGAAGCTGAGGAGATGCGCGCACAGAGAGAGAGATGCACTTGTGCGGATGCGTTGGTGGACGGAGAGAATATCAGCTGTTATCTTCTGCTGCTGTTCCGTCCTTTATTTCCCGTTTCGCTTCTTCAGCTTCTGCATCGTCTTCCGGTGAAGTGTGTGTACAAGTGTGTGTGTGTGTGTGCGTGTGTCTGAGGTGGTGATCCGCGTCGCGCTTCTGTCGTCGAATCTGTTGCTCTTGGCTGGGTGTAGGTTTATACCAGAGCGCGCCCGTGGCTTCGAGCATGTTTTCACCCTGCGGTTTATGACCGCCACGACAGGAGAGCGGTCAGAAGAAGTTTATGAGCTGTGTTCTTCTCCTCTCATCTCGGACTGCGACGCTTACGCGCACTTGCCCATCTGTTGGCCTCCCCCTCTCTCTTCCTTCTCTGATTACCCGGCGTGGCCCACGCTCTTTCTCTCTGCCTCTCGTTCCGCCGCCCTTACTCGGCACATCTGCGCGTGGAAGCGAGCAAAGGATAGCACACACACACACACACACAAGCGTCCCCACGGCAACCGTTTTGCTGCCGGACAGGTGATCACCAAAAAGTGAATCAGCGTCACCCCCCCCCCCCCCACCCACACGAACTGCTCTTTTTTTCTGCACAGCACCTCAAGCGGGAGGCTCACTCTCACAGTATCGACGTTGCCCTCCGTTAGCTTCCAGGTTGAAGGGTAGATCGTTGGGCATCTCTTCATATCTATTTAACCCTTTTCTAAAGTCATCTTGCCCGTTGTCAGCTGCGTTTAGCTGCTGGTGGTGGTGCGAGTCGTCTCATTAGACTGCGAGACCAGACGGGTGCGCTTTACTTTGCTTCCTGTGCTGCTTGACGTGCGGCCTGCACAGCGGCACACTTACGATGGTGGTGGCCGATGACTGTACCGGGGTAGCTCGTCCAACACAGTAGAAGACTCAACAAGAGGCTCGTGGGCATTGCTTCTTCCCCCCTCGACCATACACGCCCGCAGAGAAACCGTTTCCCCCTTTGACACACGACGCGTGGATTGGCGGAGGGGGGGTGACGGGCCGTTCTCCGTGCGTGTATGCGTTCGTGCAGAATTCATTGCTTCGCTGCCCTCTGGTACGTGAGAGGGACAGATAGGTGGAGTCGACCACTGGCGCTTTGTTATGCGGTGCCGCCGATACGCTGCTGTAGCCGCCTTTCATACTCGTAATGGAGGACAGGCGCCACTACGAGGTGCTGTGCATTCCTAAATTCAGCTCAGTAGAGGAGGTGCGCGTCGCGTACAAATCGCTCGCCCTCAAGTACCACCCGGACAAGAACTTGGGCGACCCAACAGCGGCGGATCGTTTCCGCGCCGTGAGCCGCGCCTATGAAGTCCTTTCAAACGAGGAAACAAAGCGTAAGTACGACCTCGCGCTGCGCGCCGCTCTCTACACATATGGCCTTCACACGAGCGGCACGGCTGGCGGCCAGGGAGGCTCCAATCTGTATTCTATGAACAGCCCCATGTCCGATGCCTACAGGGAGCTGTTCCAGCGACAAGCCGCGCGGGCCAGTACACGAAATCGCCCCTCATCGGCGCCACCGCAAAGTGGTAAGGCAGCCGCGTCGCAGTACACCAAAGAGCAGCAGGAGCATTTTCGCAGACGAGAGAGGGAGCGGCAACAGGAGCTGCGCCGCCAGCGGGAGAAGGAACGAAGGGAGCAGCGCGATCGAGAGCGGGAGGCGCTGCGCAAGGAGCAGGAGCGTCAGGAAGAGCTGCTTCAGCAGCGATGGCGCCAGCAGCAGCAACAGCATCAGCAGAGGGGGCACCTGATGCGCACACCACGCACCACAACCGCAGCCGCCGCTGCATCAGCGTCGACTGCCGTCAATAGCAACTGCGCAGCAAACGGTGATGGCAGTAACAGCGCCTCACCTCGTATACGGAGTGGCCTCCCACGCGTGTCGATGACCGAGGGGCTGCGTAGCGCCAATGAAAGCTACGCGCCGAACAGGGTGCTCCTCGGCACACCAGTTAGATTGACAACGTCGCTTCGCAGCGGCGCTGGTGCGACTCCACGAACGTGTCGGGCGGGTTCGTCAGTATCTCCGTCCAGACAGCCGGCCGCCAACCTGGCCTCTCCAGGGGCCTGCACGTCTGGTGCGCCGTCGCCCTCATCCGCGTGGCGGGAGGAGACAGTGGACGCGGAGGCGCTGGCAGGCGGATCGTCCATGGGCTGGCGCACACCCTTTACCACATACGTGAACGATGGCGACGCGGAGGAGGGAGCTGGCTATTTCAGCAGCCGCAGCAGTTGCGCTGGCTCTGCCGTCGGAGCTCAGGAGCAAAGGTCGGCGCGGTCGAAGGGTGTATACCATGCGCCACGTAAGACGCCTGCCTCTGCCGCTGGCGGCGATGCGCGGCCCGCAGTGTCCGCGCCGGAGAGCGCCAGCACCAAGCACACCACATCCGAGGATCACAGCGAGGATGGTGCTGCGGATGGCTGTGGAGACAGTCGCCACCATCCGTCGCCGTCGTATCGCCCAGCGACGCGCATCAGGACGGTGAGCGGGGACGCTGGACCGTATGCGGTGTCCGGTTCCCCAACTCCGCGCAACGGGGGGACACCTCGGGGCTTCACGAGGCTCCGTGCATCACCAGCGGCATCGCCGGCTTCTATGGGGGCATCGCCCCGAGGGCAGCGAGGCACGCCGTGTGGCGTAAGCAGTGCACAGGCGACCGCTAACAGTCGCAACCACAGCTCGCCTGCCGGAGCATCAGTGCCCGGATCCAGGGTAATCTACACCCTGCACAGGAACAGCGGCGGCACCCTTGGTACCACCAGTAGCAGCATCAGCCCCGTTCACTCCACCCTCATTCACCGAGCACGTTCCATGGCGAGCTTGGCGAGCGATGACAAGGAGGTTCTAGACAAGAATCGACGAGAGCGACTGGCGAAAGAGCTGGAGAGACAGAGAGCAGCTCGATTCGCTGAGGAGGGTCGCCAGCAGCGTCGACTGGCCCGCGCGGCAAAGCAGCAGCGCTCTCACGCTGCAGCGGCTGCGGTCGAGTCAGAGGCGGAGGAGCCACAGTCGTTTGAGCGACAGTTGAGATACCTATTGCAGGATGAAGCGAGCGAACGAGATCAGCTGATCGAGCGAGAGGAGCAGCTTGCACGTCGCCGCCTCCATCGTCAACACACGGCAGCCATTCAGGCTGTTGTGCTACGACCCTGCCTGGGCGTGCTCACGGCGGAGGAGAAAGCGTTGCGCGACATTCTGCTGCAGTGGTTTAGGACTGAGCGCGATTTTCACTTCTTCCATTTCTACGAGCGGCTTGACCGCCTGTACGTTGAGGGCCGCGAGGGCCGTTACAGACGTCAGCTGGTCGGACGCGAGACCGCTGACAGGTATCATGTGCAGCGGATCTCGCAAAGACGTGATTCTAAGGTAGCTGAGGAGGCGTCGCAGTGGCGCCGGCTCTCTGGAAGCGACATGCAGCCGCTTGCTCGGCAGGGGTTGCCGGTCGAAGTAGCCGGGGGCCACTCGTCCACGTCTGCGACAGAGTCGAGGATTCGCCAGCGCACGGTTTTCAATGTGCACGAGGAGGCTGCACCGCCTTCTCATTGGGCCGAGGTCGATGCGAGGCTGGCCGGGAGCCATCCGTGCCAGCAGCACGAGTCGCGGCACTATCATGAGCATCTGGACGAGGGGCTGCGGCCGGCCAGCTATTTGCTACCCACCACGGCACCCGCTGCCGGCACCATTAGCATACTGAGTGTGACGAGAGACGGCACCTCGAGCGCAATCAGCTCCGCCGCTGTACCGGAGGTCTCCACAGCTGGGTATCCAACTTTTTTCCTTTCAGTCCCCACTGCACCGGAGGGGCCAGCCACGATGGCGGACAGGCTGGCGGGCGATAGTGCCTCGACGAGGACATCAGCGCAGGCAAGTCGGTACGCGTCACCCATACAGCGCCGCTCGTCTGCCTCGTTGGCCAACACAGATGGCGCTGCCTCAACTCTCTACAGCTCTACCAATGGCGAGCCAAAGGTGCAGCCGCCGGGATCGGATAGGCGTCTGCTGACGCTCCTGAGTGACGAGGCTCGCCAACGCGGTCTGCTTATGAGGCAGCAACAACAAGAGGAGATCGCGCTGCGTCGTCGGCGCGCCGCAGCTATGCACCGCGTCTTTGCCAAGGACAAGGAGAACGCCATCAAGCACGCGCAGCGCTGTGCGATGATGGAGGTGGCCGCTCTCAAAGCACAGATACGCATGCTGCAGCGGCAAATAGGATGCTGCTCGTCTCTCCGCGACCTCGAGGGCGGCTCCCTTGCGGCTCCCGCCAGTGCGGCTTCCGGCTCTCCTCTCCACTCTGCTTCGTGGCGGGCGGAGTCCACGATAGGGTCGCGTCGTGGCTCACCAGCGCCTCTGCCGCCCAGGCTCACCACCGACGGCACCCCTGCAACGAGTGCGCTGCCATCCAACACGGCGCGCGCGTCATCGGCGGCAAGCACCTTTACCGCCTTGGCGACGCTAAGCGGCTGGACAGCATTACCGGACTCGGAAGCGGAGGATGAGTAGGCACGACAGGTGTCCGCTGCGGGTGCCGTCTGCGCGCCCCGCGGCGACAAATCGTTTGCGTTCTCTCAACCGTGCTCCCCCCTCCCCACCTCTCTTCCGCGAGCTGCGTTGCATCACACTCTCTTGTCGCCCCCCCTTTTTTTACCTCATCTCCTCTGTTCATATGTATGATGAAGTCGTTTTTGTTTTAGCATGTTAGCTTTCCTTTCCGTCCTCATTAGTCGGCCTCCCCCGCTCTCTCCCCTTCTTCCACGCGCCGTGTGCCGTACGCGCACGAACGTGTCGCGAGGCAGGGCCTTCCCTTACGTGTTCGCGCGGGTGTCTCACTCTCTCTTGTGTGCATTTTTTCTTGCGTGGTATCATGCGGCCCTCCTATCGCCTCTGGAAGTGCTCCTCGTCTTCTGCTTCTCATGCACTCACGGACTCACTCAGACACACGCAGATACGCGCGCGCCCTCTCTGTGCCCGCTTGTGTTCCCCTTCCCTCCCTCTCCCGCATGCACCTCTCTTTTCGCATCCCCTTTTTACTAATGATTTTTTGGCACGATAACTTTACTAAACGCTCCGACAAAAAATTCGAACAAACGCAGAGACGCAAGTGCGATTCAAAAAAAAACGATGAGCGGGAGAGGGAGAGAGGGCGCGAGATGATGTGGCTGCACACCCTTGAGTACCTTTGGACCCTTTCTCTCTCGTGTGCGCCTGCGACACTTGGGCGCGGGGGAAGGGGAGAGGCGTCGGGTTGAAGGAGATGAGCACCTCTGCCATGGCCTCCCCTCGCGCAAAACTCTCTCCTTGTCGACTGGCATGCGGAGCTGTGCGTGTCTGCGTGGAAAAAGGGGAGTGATCGAGTACAAACAGGAAAAAGCGACACAGCCCTTCTCTGCACTTCTCCGTGTCCCCGATCGGCGCCGGTCACCTCCGCCGCGTGGCAACACCGGCGCCTCAGTGCCCACCCTCGTTGCCGGGTAGGCCACAGTTCCTGGAGAGCGCCCTGCTGTCTCACTTTGGGCTATTGATGTCGGCGGCCGCGCGTGCACATGTGCTGCGCGGGAGAGACACGCGGCGGCGATGGCGCGCAAAGGAGGCCGCCGTGAGCCCTGCCGACGATCCGACGACTGCCCTCATGCGCCCCGTGTGCCCTCTTTGCTCGATGTGCTGCGGTGATGCCGAGCGCGGCCCTGGGCCCCGACTGCGCCGTGTGCGGTGCCGCTGCGATGGCGCCTCAGCAACACCGAGCAGTGCTGGTCGGCCCGTCTCCCGGACGTGTGGCCGTGGCGGAGGTGCGCTGCGGTGGTCTGTGCGCATATATTTGTGGACCTGTTGCGTTGCAGCGCGACTCTCGGGTAGAAAAGAAATCGAAACGGAGCCCCCGAGGTGCGGAGCCTAGCGACGGACTTTGAAGGGGGACTTTCGCGAAGCAGTCGGATGCCCGTGCATCTCCGCGCGGCTGAGTTTTCGCGTCGCCGCGCCCCTTCCGCTTTCCTCTTATTCAGGTCTCACCTCCCTTCTGTTCTCATTCTCAACACCACTTGGCGTAGACAGCATCAATATCTGCGTTGGGAACGATCCGTGTCGGCGTGCGTTCCTCCTCGCTCTGCGTTTTCGTGTGTGTGTGTGCCGAAGGACCGAGAAGGCCACGTAGCGCACAGCACTTGATCATCTAACGCCATTACCACCACTCGCTTCCCTCTATTTCTCCTCTTGTGGCTCTCGCTGGCCCTTTCCCTCTGTTCTTTTTTTTCGCTAGTGAACCTCTGCTGTTCCTCTTTGTCAGCGGCCTTCCAAAGATGGGCGGCAGAATCTCGCGCGAGCAGATGAACGACTACCGCGAGGTGGTGAAAGATCGCATCTCCGAGGAGGCCATCGGCTTCCTGCACACCCGCTTCATGAAGGCGGCCCCCTCGGGTGTCATGACCCCGCTCCTCTTCAAGCAGTACATTGAGAGCGTCAACGTGTTCAAGAATCGAGAAATCCGCGAGGAGCATTGCAGGTGGCGGCGGGGGAGCGTCTTCGACAAAGTAGGACCTGGCCGCTGCAGGGGCGCGAAGCAGCATGCCGCTGGCGGAGCCGATGAGGGCGACAACGGAGATGCGACCCAGGAGGATGGGAGCGACTATTACAGCCACCTCTTTCGGGGCTACGACATCAACAATGAGGGGGTGATCACCTTCAAAAAATTTCTCATTTATCACGTAGCGGTCGTGTACAGCACTGAAGATCTCTTCTATGTTGTGTTCAACACCTACGACGTGGACGGCGATGGGCTCTTGTCATTGGCGGATATCAAGACGGTCATCACGGAAGCAACACGCTACGTCGGCGACTACGACGTCAGCGACCGCGAGGTGCGACGCGTCATTGATGAAGAGGCGCGCCGACTCATGGGCTTTCTGGATATACGAAAGGAGGGATATGTACAGATGGAGGACATGCGGCTCATCACGCAAAAGTACCCGCAGGTGTTGGAGAAGATGAAGTGCTTGATGTAAGCGCAGCAGAGAGGGAGTAGGATGCACTGCAAGGGGAGGGGTCCTGCCCGCAGAGGCATTTTTTCTCGCCTTCACTGCCTCCCCATCCCTCTCTCTGTGTGTACGTGTACGTGTGAGTGGCAGTTAGTGTACGTCTCCATTACTTGCAATCGAGCGGTCCTTCTCTGCGAACGTTCGCGCCTCTTCCGCCCCTTTTCTCTCTCTCTCGTTTAGGCTGCTGTTTTCGGCACCGCTCATCGTATTTGTTCCCCCCCTCTCCCCCCTTCCGTTGCCTTTAGAAATAGGGTTGTCCCTCCACTGCACTGGCGGGCGCGGCCTTGCCCTGCTGTCTGTGCGTCTCTCTCCTCCTATGGGGCGCGTGCCGCTTGGCGCACGAGTTTTGGGGTGAAGAACTGCATCGGTGCTCATCGGCTGGCGCTCTGCTGCTCCCTCCTCTTCCGCTGCGTGTCTGTCACCTCCCCACTTTCGCCCTCTCTGGTGGCCTCTCTTGGTGTGCAGGGCGTTGGCTGGGTAGGGTGGTGCCCTCCTTTCTCAGGTCTTCAAAGGCGTACACGCGCGCGCCCGCACGGGGAAAGGACACCGGGCCTCCTCAGCCACTGCCGCCGCCGTCTTCTGTTCCTTCCCGAGGTGTCGCGAGTGCTGCGCTGCGAGTTTGTTTTTGGACGCACGTCGCTACGGCCGGATGGGCGAGCGCGAGTAAGAGACACGCCAATGAAAAGGCAAAGAAGAGCTGCGGGGCGCCGGGGCAGAGCTGTGCGCCCTCAGACGCCTTCCTAATGCCCGCGGAGTATCGGCCCTCTCCCAGTTGGTGCGAGGCCAAGCACGAGCGTGGGCCGTGCGCGCGCCTCTCTCACCTCATACCGCCCTGGATCTCTCGTCCATGAGCGCTTCCCCGCTATCTTCCCCTCTCGCCAAGAATTCGTCGTCGGGGCAAGAGCGGGTGCACGTCGGGTAGGGTAGTGGACCGCTGGCACTGAAGTGACGCTCTGGGCCCAGGAGCGCTGCTTTGGGTGTTGTTCTCAGTGACTTGCGTCCCAGCACACGTGAGCATTGGCGAGCGAACAACGCACCGGCGGGCTCGGCCCTTGTGCTCTGCATCGCACACAACTCCTCCCTCGCTCTCCTCGAGTGCCCAGACTCTGGGCTTGTTGCCTTGCCCAGAGTGAAGCTCCTGACCTCTAAAATGAACGTTGGCCCTGCTGGTGCTGCGACCGTGGGACCATGGGTGGTGCTTGCTGTTCGACTACCTCCTCTCTCCTCTCTCCCTCTCCCTGTGGCGCTCATGCCCGGTGCTCTCTCCTTCGCATCCCCGCCACAACGCCGGTGGACGCCCCGCTCGCACCCGAAAGGTACTGAAAAGTGGAAAGGAGCAGCGCATCTTCGAGGTCGTACACACACACACACAGACCTACTTCCTGTGCATCTGCATCATTACACGCACAAAGAAACGAGGGTGCATCATCCCCCCACCTTCATCCCCCTTTTCGGTGGCGCGCGCGCGTGTGCGCGCGATTGTACCCGCTTGCCGGCACTTTCGTGCGGTTGACAGCCTCTCTCTCTCTGTATTTGTCTGTAAGCGTGTGCGTGTCTTTGTGCGTGCTCAAGTTTCGTGTGCGTGCACTCCTCGTTCTGTGTGTGGACATCGCCACGCGGCAGAAATATCCGTTGCTGCAAAAGTACTGCCGCTGCTGCTGCTGCCTGTTTTGAGGCTTTCTATACTATTTCGTAAGTAATACGCCCACTTGCTCCCCCCTCCTCCTCTCTCTCTGCCTGTCGTGGTATCTTTCATAGCCGCGTTGCTTGCCGTGCTTGACCTGTGTGCTGGACATTCGGCCCCTTCCTCTCGTGTGTGCGTGTGCGGGTGCTGGTTGCGTGTGTGCTTGTACCTTTTTCTTTATGTATGTGGCGTATGTGCGCCGGTGCTAGTCCCCCCCGCCGCGTTTTCTGCCATCTCCGGAACTGTTTTGCTTCCCTCGTCGTGCTCCTGTCCCCAGACGTCTCTCCTCTCTCGTTTCTGCCTTCCGCTTAGCATTTTATTTTTGGGGCTTTGGTGAACCGGTGCCGCGCGTCTCCGTCTTGGTGGTCTGCCATTGTCTGCTGGTGCGCCTTTATCGAGAAAAGCCTTCCTGCCGAGGCGTGCACTCTTGCTAAGCGGCACAAACAGCTCCTGTCACCGCTCTCCTACCTCTTGTTCACTCTCCCTTTTCTTCTTCCCCCCTCTCCTTTCACTTTCAGTTCTGTGTTTCACTCTTCCCCATAATCTTTCGCTCGCTCTCCCGTGCCACTGCCAGTGCCCCTCTCTCCCTATCACCTTAAGGTTGTCGAAGACACCCAATTCCTCCATCCTCTTTGCCCGACGGCCTCTCCTCCACCTTCCGCCGCAACATCGACCGTGAGGAACAGGAGACTCGCACGTAGCACTATTGAACACACAAGTCAACAAGAAACAGAGAACAAAAAAGAAGTGTGTGTGTGTGTGGCGCCACCATTGCCGATAGGGGGAAAATACAGGGAAAAGCAAAGTGCCAACACACCGCACATCTCCACCACAGACGCTCACACGTCATCACGCCGTACACAGGCGAAAAAGACTCACCGCAGTGCCATCGGTAAACAACAGCAACAGCAAGAAGAGGGACGAACTGGAGGCACAAAAACTAAATCCTCTCTCTTTTTTTCTTTTTCAAGACATCGGCGACACCTCCCCCCTCTTCTTCCTCCTCCTCTCCTCATCTCACTGCCGACAAAGATATCGCAACGATCCACTAAGCAGGAAGTTTTCGCCTTTGCGTACCTTCTCTTTCTGCCTCCTCTCTCTCTTTTTGTGCCCTTGCCTTGCTCGTGGCGGACACTTGCCCCCGTACGCAACGTGTCTTGGCGCTTTGCTATTTGTCTCCGTGCCTGCCAGCGCAGTGGATGTTGTGAAATACGCACTGTTTACGGTAATTCCTCTCTCTCTACCATCCTCTTTTACCCTTTCTTTCTCCTGTGAGCGCGTCCGCCGCCGCCGCCGCCGCGCCCACCCTCCTCCTCCTCCTTTCTCTCTCTCTCTGTTTGAGTTGGCCCGTGCTTCTGTGCGCGTCTGTGCGTGTATCTGTGTGGGCCTCACTTGTTTTCCTGTCAGGCACACACACACACACACAATCATCTGTAACCGGAGTCTTTTGGGATTCGTTTGCTTCCCATTACTGTTTCTTTGCTCTGCACACCACGCTCATTTATTCGCCCCCCTCCCCCTCTTCCCTCTTCCCCAGGGTGTGAGTGGCAGCCAAGGCGGACACACAAGCAACAGGACGTTTGAGGAATCGTGAGAGGGCGAGCAGGTACTGCTATTGCGAGAGGGTGTGAGGCTCGCTGAGTGACGTACGCCAGCAGTGCAGGCACACAGCAGTTAAGAGGGAGACGATTAGCGGCCGCTACAGTGCAGAGTACAGGGGAAAGGGTAACCTTCAAGAGCGGGAGCAGCTATTGAGCGGAGGAGGGGAGGGGAGGCGCATCCACGGACATCTGCAGCTCCTCTTCTTCCTTCTCCCCTCGCATCGCCGCCCCCCTTCCCCCCGACCCTTTTCTCGGTTGTTGCCTCTCGACTTGCCGGATAAGGCAACTATACTCCACGGGACACTGACCTTCCCCCCTCCCCATTTTCCTCCGCGCCTTTTTTTCCTTCGGCGCTCACTCCCTTTCTTGGCGCATCGCCACGTCGTGTGTGGCTGCTCTCCTGTTGTGCAGGCCGCTCTCAGTCATCCCTTCTTCCGCTCTCGCCCGCCCCTCTTCTCGCCCGCTTACAGTGCCGTATTCGTTTCTTCCCTTGTTTGTGTCGGTCTGTGTCGTTGAGATCATCGCAGACCTGTATCGACGCCCCTCCCCCCTCCTCCTCCCCGCCACTCTCCCGTCTGCTTCGCTGATTCTCGGTCGTTGAGTTTTCTTCGGTGACCGCCATTTTGTGCCGGCAGAGAGATAGGGGGTGCGCGCGAGGTGTGGTATGGTGTGTGTGAGAGAGGGGGGACGGGGCATCTCTTACGGCATTGGCCCTTCTTTGACCGCCGCCTTCTCTCTCCGTCCCCTTTCACTATAGTCTCTGTCGACTTTTTTTTCCCTCTTTGTGTTACCCTCCTTGTTTGGTTGACGGACTGTTTTTGTATGGCGGCTTAGCGCTGAGTCGCCCTCCATCTCGACTTCCTCTCACAGCCCCCCACCCCCAAGGCGCAACAGCATCAGCGCATGCATCTCTCCCTTCCTCCATTGTGACCGCACTCCACCCGTCAACGACCTCTCCTGTGCTCCGTCCGCTCCCTCTCCCTTTTTTCTTTCTGTGTCTCTGTTGATCGCTGCTGCTGTGGCCTTTTTTTTTTGAACCGTTGCTGGAGTTGCGCGCCTCTGCTTCACGTCGCTCTCGCTTCTCACCCACCTGTTTCATTCGTTCGAGTGACAATTTTTCCTCTGCGTCGCTCTCTTCTACGTCTTTTTATTTTCTCGACTACTCCCCCCCTCACTTGAAGGTTCCGCCGTTGCCTCCGCTATCAGTTCCCCTCCCCTTTCCCCTCTTTCATTTTTTTTTACGTTGTGTTTCTCTCCCCCTCTCTTTCTCTTTCGTTGCCTCCACTCGGCTTCCTTTACTCTCCCCATTTCTTTTTTTTTTCGACTCTACTGAGTTTGTTCGTCGTGTTTGTGTCATCATCGTTGCCAGTCACTGTCCGCAGCTCCATCTGTCCATTCTCGTGTGCTCGTCTGTTCTTGAGTTTTCTTTCACTCTTTGCTCGATTTCTCATTGGTGTGTTGAGGCCGCCGCCCTGCCTCTGCCTTCTCTCTCTTTTTTTGTTTTCACCTAACGCTAATTCGTCTACGGATTGCCGGGCGCACCTCTTTCCCCTTTCCCCACGTGACTTTGCGTTGTGTACGTCTTTCCTCCTCCATTTGTTTAGCCTTCTCTCTCTCGTGTGTGTGTGTGTGGGTGTTATATCATCAGTGCCGTTGCATTTCGCGCGTGCTTCGCTGAATTCGATCGACCTGTTGGAGTGCTCCCCTTTACGTTGTCTCTCCCCCTCCCCTCTTTTCGCATTCCCCCCTCCCCTCTCCTCTCCTTCTGTTGTTACCCTGTCGTGCTCGCATACACCCGCAGCCACTCACGACGGCACGGACAGGTGCCTTGCATTGAATTTTCGCCTGCACAGCTTAGTAGCGCATCATCTGGGAAGACGCGAAGAAAAAACGTTCGGTGGAATACAGAGCTCGAGGGCGCCCGTCTGAGCCTTTGGCGGACACTACTGTGCGCGTCGGGTGCTGCACGTCAACACCTCTTTCATACACGGCACCCCACGTGCCACCCTTTCCTCAGGCACATAGCGCCGCCCTACAAGGGGGTCAGCTTTCTTTTTTTTTTCAGCTTCTGCAATATGGAGGTCAGCGCTACCCATAGCAGCAGCGGCAACAGTGACACGAAACCAGCTTTGACGTCGTCTGACGCCTCCGTCTGTGATGCCGTTATGCCACCGCTGCGACAAGGTGTCGTTGCAGCAGCGAACTCCGGCAGCAAACTCGGCTCCCCGAGCAGCGGTCTCGGCAGCGGAAGCTTGCCGGCCATGCACTCGCCTCGCCTCCAGGATCCCGGAGGCGGTGGTGAGAAGGACCGCGTGTGGCCTCCAGACCCACCCCACAACGCTGCAGGGTCAACGACCGCGACATCCCCACGCACGGCTAGTTATCCCTCTGCCTCACCTCTCACTCAGAGAGACTCCGCCTTATCCCTTCGCAGCGCTGACGCGCCCTCGTCAGGGGCCTTGCTCACATGCGTGAGCTCGCCGCAGTCCCCGCTGATGCGGGCGGAGTGTCTGCGCGCGAGCGGTAACGACAGCCTCGACACCTGCAGCCTAAACAACGCGGGAAGCAGCCGTGCCGTCACGCCACAGCTGCGCTCCAGAGAAATGCAGTCACTCGCGACCACCTGTACCGCACCTCGATTGCGACTGCGGCGCAGTGCTTCGCTACCGCCAGCCGGGAGCGATGGCAGCCACCGCCTCCGCACTCAATTTGCCTATACTTTTGCTGCTGGGCGAGGAGGAGGAAATGCGGCCCTTCGAAGCCTACCCACACCGCTCGGGAAGGGTAGTGAAAAGGGTGGCGTTGGTACTCACTGTACTCGACTTACTCCTGCCGCATCACCGCCGTTGCAGCACACACCTCACTCAAGGGACGCCGCACGCGCTAACTGGGGTGATGAATTGCTCGGCGGCGGTGGCGCGCAGTTGCCGACACGACCTCCCAACTCGCTCTCGAACGTCTATGTTTTGAACACGCCGGATCGCAGCAACGCGACTCCCCACACTCCCGCTGCGTCGGCCACCAGCAGCACCGGGGCAGTGCTGCCGTCATCTCGACCATCGCGGACTCTGCCGGGCACAGACAGCAGTTGCCATCAGGAAGGTTCCTTGACAGAAGATGCGGACAACCCGATGGCCGTCATCGCACCCGCCAAGAAGCGCAAGAAGAAAAAGAGTAAGAAGAAGAAGGCGCCAACAGCGGCGGCCTCCGGTGCGGAGGGGGAGGATACTGCCATCTCTGCTGCTACGGTGGCCGGCAGTTCTGGTGGTACGAGCACGCCAATGAGGGGTAGTAAAACGGTGAACACTGCCGCTCCTGTGACTGGGTCTCTGCCGCCGCCCCCTATCCCGATGATGCCCGGTGGCGGGGGTAGCTTCAGTAGCGGTATGCCTGGCGCTTTCGCGGGCCCTGGCAGCAACCAGGGCCGCGATAACAGCGGTAGTGTTTCCACGCTGTACAGCACTCTTCAGCAGCAGCAGCACTTCCATTACAATCACCAACTCAGCGGAGGACGCGAGCCGTTCATGATGGTCAGCTGCGCTCAAGGCAGCGATAGTGCAGGAGGCCCGGCCATGACGAGCTACCTAATGAGCGGCGGCATCGGTGGCACCGAAGTCGGCGGAAGCGACTACGCGGGTGCTTGTGCGAGAGGTGACGGCGGCACGTACGGCCAAGGAGGATCGGCAGTCGTGATGCCCATGACGGCTTCCAACTACCATCACCACAGCCGTGTCAGCAGCGGGTCAGGCGGCGCGTATGGCTACTATCATAGCGGGATGAGTGATGGAGGCAGAGGAGGGGCCAGCGGCATGCCACCTGGCCATGGGCCGCTGGGCCATCACAGTATGGGGAGAAGACTGCAGGAGGAGCAGCGACAACAACAGCAAAAACAATATGCGTACCCGCCTCCGCTTATGCTTGTTGGCGGTGACGGCGGCGCTGATAGTTGCCTGTATCAAGGGGGGCTTGGCCAGAGCCGCCACGGCTCGGCACCCCGAAGCGGTGGTGTCGGCGGCCCTCGCTACTCTTCGCAGCCACAGCAGCCGTACCAGCAACAGCCGTACTATTGCCAGAATCTGCGCCACAACCCTCAGATTCCCTTCCATGGCGGCGGCGCTTACACGAACGGCGCCGATGCGAAAGCGGCGCTTGGGGGGCCAATCATGGCGACCAGCGAAGGGAGCGGCGGCGCTGAGGGTGGTGGCCGCAGTGACTACGCTGGCTTCTCGAACCCGCAGGGCCAGCTAAGCTGCGGCTCCGGCGGCTCGATGCAGTACAATGGAGAGGAGGCCCCTGGTCGGGTGCCACCGCAGATGCCCATGGAAGAGGTTGCGCCACCCGCTCTGCAGGCCCATCGGAACGTCAGCTTTCGGCCGCCAATGACAGCTTCGAGCCCGTCTGGTGTGCCCTACTATTCACTAGATAGCGCCGCAATGGCACCAGTGGCTGCTGCTGCCAGTGCCCTCAACAATAGTAGCGTCAGCAGCACCTATGCTACCGGCGGCAGTCGTGGAGGCGCGCCGGGTACTGTGAGGGTCATGGACAGCGGTGCGGTGCTGAATGAAGAGGCGAGGCTGCTTCGAGAGGAGGTGATGGCTGCGGACATGGCGGCAGATGCGGCGCCACGGTCGCTTCTCCAGTTCACACCCGAGGTGAGCCCGCGCCTCTGTCGCCTGATCGAGCGCGAGGTGCTCACGTACTTGACGCCGTCCTTGGCGTGCCTGCAGCGCCGCCGTAGTCAACTTGAGACACTGGCTGGCTACATTACCGCGGCGCTGCGCCACGCGGGTCGACAGACAGGCCATGAATATGGTGACATCTCTTACTACATCTTTGGCAGCGTGAACATGCGCACTGTGCTGCCCGACGGCGACAATGACGTGACGGTGGAGGTGGACGGCTTGGTGGCGAGGGAGTCGACACTGACGCCTCCCCCGTCACCCCTGCAGCGGCTGTCTTCAGCCTCGCTTAGCGATGGCGGCGGCGCCGCCTCGGACTGCTCTACAAAGCCGGCCATGCTCCCGGTGACTACCGACAGCAGCACTGGCAGTATTGACGGGACCATGCAGCTAACGACCACTGCAGACGGCTGCCCGCGTCTCGTGGCGCCTGCGGTGCTGAGCATCGCGTCTGGTGAGGTGCTTAGCCGTGTGCGGGACTACCTGCGCAGCGCCAAGACGCCCGTCTTTGTCGACTCGTTGGTGATGGCAGAGGTGCGTGTGCTAAAGCTGGCGATGGAGGGGTGCAACTATGACATCACCATTGGCCAGTTTGGGGGTGTCAACTGCGTGCGATTTTTGCACGAGATGGATGCGGCCATCGGGGGCCAGCACCTTCTCAAGCGCACGCTTCTGCTGCTCAAGGCGTGGTGCTGCTATGAGGCGCACATCCTGGGCGGGCAGGCTGGGTACATCGGCTCATACGCCGCCACAGTGATGCTAATTTCGATGCTGAATACCGTTGAATTCCTCGAGGACATCGACGCAGGGCAGACTGACAACGACGGCGACGGCGCGGGAGCGGCGGTGACGAGGACGGCCGGGACGCCGGAGTCCCTGATTGGCGGCGACAGCACTGCGGAGGAGGAGGGGCGGTCTCTGTCGCTAAACCCCGCGTCCTCCTCCAGTATGGTGAACGCGCCGGCAAGAGACACCGCCGCGAAAGGGGCTATGAGGGACCAGGCCGGTGAAGGACTCCTAAGCGCTGCCACAAGCCCGACAGGCAGCAGTCGAGAAGACGATCGCGACTCGGCCGGCCAATCAAGACCATCGCCATTCTGCACAACAGGCCGCGACGCTGTGTGCGGGCCTACCGCGTCGCTGCACCCCTTGTCTCCCCTGAAACTGTTTGCGCGCTTCTTGAAGTTTTACGCCTACTTTGACTTCGACCGGTACTGTGTTACAGCCTTCGGTCCCCTTCCACTGCACAAGATCACCTCAACTCCGCTGGATCTGAGCTACCTCGAGGTGGATGCGGCGCACAGCAAGACGCTAGACGGTGTGGCCGCGTCGAACCGCGCGGCGACCGACTTGGCGTTTCTCGGCTTGACGCCGGAGGGGGAGGCAGCAATTGGCCACCTGGTGCGCCGCCGTCAGCAGCCGCTACTGACTGTCAGCGGTGTAAAACACTTGCTGGACGAAGTGAACCGCTCGCGGCGCGCTGCGCGCCAGGCGCGGCACGAGGCATGCCAACCGCAGGAAAAGAGAGCGCTACCGCCGACTGACAGCAATACTGTGGGTAATCCGTTGGAGCCCCGCAGCTCGGGCACTTCTCGAGTGCAGCTGAACCGTGCTGGATGCGCCGCCGAGGACGCCGGGCTGATGTGCCCATCATGTAACACTGCTGTTTTCCCTGTTCGAGACATGAACGTGCTGGACCCGCTGCGGTGGAGCAGCAACATGGTGCGTGGTGTGTGCCGCAACCACCTTCAGCGTATTCAGCGGGCATTTCTCGAAGGCCTGCGACTATTGGATGTGGCGTCGCAGAAAATCGGTGGAGGCACGATGCAGCCGGACGGGGCTAGCGTCGGCGTCTTGGCGAGCGCGGGTCGTGCTGGTGGTAGTGCTGCAGCGGGTGGAGGTGGCCGTAAGAAAACCGTAGCTGCTGCCGCGAAAGTTGCCGCGTCACCGACGTCTCAGTGGTCTGTCTTCAGTGCCGCGAGCAGTAGCAGCCGGAGCTGGGCCGAGAGCGGCGCGAACGGTGGTGCCGGCCAAGCACGTGTGCAGCAGGGGGTGATGAACGATGCCTCCATCTACGGCATGCCGGGGGGCGCGAGCGAGGCGGGGGTGGGTGGGGGAGCTGAGTTATGTCTGTGCCCCGGCTATCCCGCGCCCCACTCGCAGTGCACACGGTGTGAGGCTGGCGTTCTGCGAATGCTCTTTCCGCGAACGATTGAGGCTATTCGCAAGCACAGCTATCTGAACTGCCCATGGGGCCGTGAGGGGGCGACTGCCACGGCGCTGGTGGGGGTGCCGCAGTGCCCGGGTTGCACGAGGCCATCCCTGCTATGCACTCCAGCCATCCGCCACATGTGTGAGCCGCAGCTTATCTTCCACCCCTTGAGCGCGAACGGGGACAGCAACACGGCGGCTACTGAGGGGAAACAGCCAAAGCTGCTCCAGCCGGGGAGCGGGAGGGCCCCTTCCTCGCCCACCTCTGCTGCCCCGCAGTGGCAGTCGCCATCCTCGGCCGCCTCGCCATCGCAGGGCAAGCTCTTCCACAGCTCAGGAGGGCGGCGTGGAAACGCGGCGGCAGCGGAACAGGTGGCAAGTGAGCTGGATGAGGCGTTCGCTAGTCAGGACGTGAGCGAGGCCGCCCGCTGCGGCGGCCCGCTCGGGGAGGCGATGTTGCCAGTGACGGAGCAGCTCCCGGCACGAGACAGCGCGTTGGGTAGCGCAACCGGTTCACAGCCGCCGCCATCATCCCCGCCTTCTGTGTCTTCGCTTCAGGGCAACGCATACGGCCCGAGCACCGTGGAGGGCATGATGTACCACCAACGCCCTCAGATGTATGGCACCAGCGGCATGGGTAATAGCGGCGGCGGGTACGCCTCGTCTTACCCGGCGATACCGCTCTCACCTACAACGCCCGAGGAGACGTATTACGCCATGCACGTGCGTTCGAATGCAGCGGGCAGTGTCATTGGCGCCGGGGGCACCGGTGGCTACGCATTTTCTCCTCCCCATCACGGCAATCGCACTGTAGGGTCGCCGTTACAGCAGCAACAGAATCATTACTACGCGCAGCAGCAGCAACAAGCATGCGTGCGTGTCGGTTCAATGTTGTCCCAGACGATGCAGACTGGCTACAACACGAGCAGCGGTAACGGCACGGGCAGCACGAGCCAGCTTACCTACGCGACGAATCAGACGGCCACAAGGCCGATGGAGGGCGGCGCTTATTCGGGCTATAGAGCGCATAGCTGCGCCCCCGCCGGGTGTCAGCCACAGCAGTACCCCTGCCAGCACCAGGAGCATCACCCGCACCCCGGCGACGATGGTACTGCGCACCACATCACTGGCAATCATCTCTGCAAAGGCGCTGGCGGTAGCATGCACATGCGTCACCACAGCAGCGACGACTGGAGCACCCATGCGCTTCTGATGCAGCGCTTGTAGAATGTCGTGAGAGGGGCATATGAGGGATGAGGAGCTGCCGGCGAGGGTGGAAGGCGAACCAGGCCGAGACGATGATGTGTGCGTGCGTGTGGTTTATTTATTTGTTCCAGGCCTTGGCGTGGACCGCTCGATTGCTTGTTTTGGCCTTCGAGGCGTTTGGGCCGTGGTGGCGCCAATGAAGCGTCTCTTGTTGGGCGCACTCGCGATTCTGTGCCGCCCTTACGCCATTGCTCTGCTCTGTGAGGGTACCCCTCTCTCCCTCCCGCCATGAACAGAGCTTGCGTTTCCTCTCCCCCTCTCCTGTACGATATTCTCGATGGCTTCTGTGCAGATGTGAGAGGGTGGCGTGGCGCCGCCCCTCTCCCCAAGCCGACGGTCTTTCGGGGCCATTTTGGCGTCGGTGGCGCCGTTTCCCCAAGCGGCTTTCATTTTGTTTAGCGCTCCGCAACAGCAAATCGAAAAAAAAAGGCGACAGCAGAGGACATCGACGGCTGACAGGGCTGGAGAAGAGAGGACGAAAGGGAGAGCGCGCGCACACACACACACGCAGACGTACTCTCTTGCCCTCCTCTTCTCTTATTATGCCACACGTGCCCCGCCCGCTATCACCCAGACAAAATCACTCAAGCGATGCCCCTCGCGTGTTTGGTTTGTCTCTGTACACCGTTGAACGAGAAAACCGATGCATCACGGCCCCACTTCTCCCACGTCTCCTCTATTGCTCACACTCTTTTCTCTCATGAGCACGCGCTTGACGAGTGAGATACACATGTGCACCATCGGACGGCCACGTCGCGGCACTTGACATGATTGCGCACCTCAACTCTTCTTTCCTGTGATCTGACGCGCTCTTCTCTGTCGTTCATTCGCTGACGCCCCTCTCGCGTCTGTTGCTGCATGTTGTCCCTCGCTTTTTCTGTACACTGCCTCCATTAGGCGCATCTTACACGCATTTTCTCGACGCCGATGCGGACGACAGCCCTGCCGGCCGCGGCCTTCGCGGATGCACCACCTCCAGCGTGACATCCGCAGTTCATAGGTGGGCTTGAGGTGAGGCAAGCCGCACTCTTTTCCGTTAGAGGGAGAAGCCGATGAAGGCGCCCACCGAAACGTCAGGTTTCCCTCCTCTTGTCCTGCGGTCAGCTGCGCAGACGTGGCGGGCACTGAGGAGAGGGGAAGCACCGGCACCTTTGCGCAAACCTGCTCGTCTTGCGGCGAAGTCACTCTTACCGTTGCATGGCCTCGCTCTTCCCCTCTTCTCAATAGCGACGACGTGCCCTCTGCTTTTTGAGCAATGCAGGAAAAGCCGTAGAGGCGGGTGCGCTCCTACCGATCAACTTGCAAACCGCCCTCCGCGGCATCCTCCTCCCCCGCCTCGCCTTCCCCTTAGACAGAGAGGGCCTCAGCGTGACTCTTTCAAGAGGCAGCCGGAGGAACGGCAGGCTTTTTTTTTGTTGTACGTCTGCGCTCTTCTCTTTGGCCACTGAGCTCGCCTCCGTCCGCCACGCGACAGGTCCACAAATATATGCGCACAGACCACCGCAGCGCACCTCCGCCACGGCCACACGTCCGGGAGACGGGCCGACCAGCACTGCTCGGTGTTGCTGAGGCGCCATCGCAGCGGCACCGCACACGGCGCAGTCGGGGCCCAGGGCCGCGCTCGGCATCACCGCAGCACATCGAGCAAAGAGGGCACACGGGGCGCATGAGGGCAGTCGTCGGATCGTCGGCAGGGCTCACGGCGGCCTCCTTTGCGCGCCATCGCCGCCGCGTGTCTCTCCCGCGCAGCACATGTGCACGCGCGGCCGCCGACATCAATAGCCCAAAGTGAGACAGCAGGGCGCTCTCCAGGAACTGTGGCCTACCCGGCAACGAGGGTGGGCACTGAGGCGCCGGTGTTGCCACGCGGCGGAGGTGACCGGCGCCGATGGGGGTGGGTGGGAGAGATGCGAAAGAGGAGTCTAACGGCGGATGGCGAAGAGGGTGTACTGCATACTGTACCCCGGTATGGCGGGGGCAGCGTTATCCTCACTCGAGATATGCACATCTCCATCAATGAGGACACACAAACACATAAATTTATATTATTGTGGAAGCCTTCCTGCTCGTGAGCGGCCACCAATAAAGGTGCTCACGCTGGCAGCGATGATACACAGGTGTCTGTACGAGAAGGAGAGTGGGCGCTTTTCTTGTGAATCCTTTTCGTTGGATGTTTGCTGTCGCCGCTACTGCTGCCGCCTTCCCGATTTGCTCCCACTCTCCTCTGTCCTCCCTCTCTGCGTATGTGCATTGCTTTCGGTCACGCATTAATAGCGAGGGGAGCGAACACACTTCTCCCCTCCCCCCTCTGCTCTCTTCTGGCACGAAGGGCGCGAGGGACTTCTCGGACACCAAACATTCGCTGTTCCTCTTTTTCGTTGATCGAAGTTTTTTTTATTCTTTCGCAGTCTCCCACTCTCTGTCGTCATGCCGGAAAGCGACGAGGAGCGGCGTCTTCGAAAGCAGAAGAGGAGGGAGGCGGCCCGTAGGGCTGGCGAGGCAGAGGAGGACGCACAGTTTTCCGCAGAGGTGCCTCCTCCAGTCAAGACCCTCTCGCCGGAAGCAGCAACGACAGGCGCCACCGGCAGCCGCGCCGCCACCACCGCCCCCTCTGGTGAGACGCACCTCACACGCAAAGAAACTGAAGAGGAGCGGCGGATTCGAAAGGAAAAGAAGCGCGCGCAGCGCGAGGCTCAGAAACAGCAAGAGGCCGCCGCAGCGGCTACTGCTGTTGCCCCTCCCATCACCGAGGTGGCCACTCCTACAGCAAAATCGCCCAAGGAAGAGCGGCGCGCAGTTAGAGAGAGAAGTTGTCATGGCAACGAGGGGGTGGGCGACGATGGGATGGGGAAGCCGAGCGCGAAGAAGAGCCTCGCCGATGACGTGGACGCAGCACTGTTGAGCGCGATAGAGGCAGAGAACATCGCTGTCGTGGAGCAGAGCGTGACGAACAGTCGCAACTTCGCTGCAGCGGAGCTGAAGCGCGCGACCGAAGAAAAGGAGCGAAAACGTCTCGAGTCGGCTGAGGAGCGGGCGGAGCGAAAGCGCGCGGAGCGGGAGGCACGTCGCCGTCTCCGCCACGCAGCTGCTACCGGTGCCGGGGAATGTATGGCCGACGACGAGGGCCGCGCCCCTGGAGCTGATGCCGCTGGTAGGGTGGGGCCGAGCCCGGTGACCGCCTTTGATCCCGGTGAGCTGCAGCGACAGGCGTATCGTGCGCAGTTCCAGAAGGACCTAGCGCGAGCCACGCTGCTGCGCCGCATGATCGACTTCGATAGTAGTGGCGGCGTTGTGCTGGACCTCGCACCGCAGAGCGCCTACGATCTGTATATACGTGACTTTTGCCAGACTGGGCGCGAGCAGGTGGGGGTGCAGGCGCCGCCTGAGGAGGAGCGGATGGAGGTTGGCACCCAGGCGGAGCGGTGCAAGCTTAGGGCTCGCGGGACTCAGGCGCCGGACGATCTCGGCCTCTGCCCGGAAGAAGAGGCGGAGCGGCAGTTCTTCCAACTGCGGCGCAAAGCCATGCAGCGCAGCGGCAAGGACAGTGGCGCCGGTGCTGCAGACGAAGAGGAGGACAGGGCGGATGGCAGGGAAGACGGGGGGGAGGTGGCCGGCAAGCCGGCTGCGGGTAGCGCTAGCGTGAAGACTCGCTCACTGGACGCTGCAATGCTGGAGCGCTTTTTGGCGAACACGCTTCCGGTGATGATCGCGGCGCTGGATGAGAGCGACGCTACGGCGTCGGGCACGGCAGCCGCTGCAGCAGCCATGGCAGAGAGCTCCAAGCCGAAGACGTCCACAGGATTTTCCTGCTTATGCACCACTTTCTGCTGGCACTGCACGCGCAACCGCCCAGTTGTGCAGGTGCTGCTGAACCCTTTGAACCCCCGCCAGCTTGTTGCCCTACATGGGACTGCCAGTGCGACTGGGCCGTCCGCGACGCTCGACACGTTCCTCTCTGTGCTGCTGCTGTGGAACGTGCACGACGCCGCTGCACCAGAGCGAGTGTTTGTCTCCTGCTCGGAGGTGACGTGCATGTGCATCAGTCCCTCTCGCCCTCACCTTCTCTACGGCGGCACTGCAGACGGTAATGCGTGCATTTGGAACCTTCGTGAGTCGGAGCGCCTGCACCTCTCCGCCGGCCGCTACGAGCGCGCTGTCTTTCAGCTGCCGTCCTACAGCACAGGCTGGCAGGTGGGTGGCCACGCCGCTCCCGTGCGGCAAGTTCGCGTTGCGGGGTACAACTCTTTTTCGCGCGCCATCCGCGAGGAGGAGAAGTACGAGCAGGTCATCTCGATGGATGAGATCGGTGCTATATGCTACTGGGCGCTCGCAGAAAGGCGTGACCCCTCGGAGGCGAACAGCGGCGGCCTCGCTGCCGCCGCGGCAGGCCTCACCCTGCACGACAACGACTATGGTCTTCACCCTGGCAGCGGTGTCAGCCTGCGCCTCACCAAAGGCTCAGTGGCTGCGGCTGCCACTGCCACGCCCGCGCTGCGGCAAGAGGGCGAGGACGGCGACGCGGCGGTGGCCTACAGTGCCGGTGTCGCGGGGGACTTTGACTTAGCACCTTCTGACGGATCTCAGCTGGTTCTGACCGCCCCCCACGGCGTCGTCCGGTGCAGTCGCATTGGCGGAATCGCGTCGCCGTGTCTTTATGGCCCATCATGCAGCAGCAATGACCTGCCATACTCTGGGGTCTCGGGAGAGGATTCCCATTGCACGAAGGCGGTCGCTGTGCCCTGCTGTGTGCAGTACGGCATCCTGGACACGCGGTGGTTCGTTGTGGGTTACGAGGATGGCACCGTGCGGCTCTATCTGCAGGACGAGGCAGCGCCACAGGTGACCGTGGAGGTGGGCAACCAGCCTATTGTGGCAGTCCGCTGCAGTGGCGTAATACCGTGGGTGGTGTGGGCGTTGGACGAAAGCGGCGAGCTGCACCTCATCGACTTTGCGTACCACCGCCGGCAGGCGCCGCGCCTCTCGCACACGCTGACGCAGCCAGAGACAGGTCGGTGCACCTGCATCGACCTGCCATCCAAGAGCGAGAAGGCAGATCAGCACATCCTTGTGGCGGGGTTTGAGAAGGGCATGGTGCAGGTGCATGCCGTTGATGTGGAGAAGCTGCGCGTGGCCAACTCGGAGCGCAATGAACAGTGGCTCTGAGAGCACTGCACGTGCCGAACGATAGATGACGCCGGCGGATATGGGGCTATCGAATGTTAATGGGGCTCCTTTCAGTTGTGTACTTGTGTTTGTATCTGATGTACGCTACAGAGATGCGGTGACGGCGCGGCACATGACAAGGGAAGGGGGTGGGCTTGGGAGGTCTCTGCGGGAGTGCGCGTGAGGATGCCGAGTGGGCCGTGCACTTCTCTCCCCTCCCCTCTTTCTCGTTCGCTCCTGGTGCATTTGGCGGCGATTTCGAGACACCCTTCGGCGGTACAGCCATCGCCGACATCTCTCGCGCCTCGCTGCGCAGGTTGGAGGGGAAAAGATAAACAGAAGAAAGAGGCCGGCTTCCAAAGTCGCTCGATCCGACTGGATGAGGAGGACGACAACGTTTTGGCTCGGCGGATGCCGTTTGTTATGCGGCGCCTCGCACTTGAGAACTTCGTGCCCCTGCACAGCGCGTCGGCTACCCCCCTCCGATTGCCGCCTTTATGGCACGCGCATGTGTGGGTGTGCGCACGCCAGATTTACAGGGATGCTGGCGGCTCGGTGTGGCGTCAGAGGCAACGGAAGTGCAGCCCCCTCGAACGCTTACCTTCTCAGAATCGCGTTAGCGAGCCACTCTTTCGGCGTATTTCTTACTGTCTCTCCTCTTACACAGTCTTCTGCTAGCGCACGCAGGATCGCTGCTGTAGCCCTTCAGCCGAGCAGTTACGCTTCTCCGTGGGGTGTGGTGCTCGTGCAGGAACGATGCTGTATCTTCGTCGCCATGTCGCTGCCATTGTGCGCGCGCCTGCGAAACTGCTGTTTGGTGCGCAGAGCGACGTGAGCGCTCTATCGCATAGAAGTTGCCAGGCATACGGAGAGGGCCAAGTACCTACTACCAGTGCGGCCTCCGGCGGCGATTCTGTGAAGAGTGGCGCCGATGCCCGGGTGACGCGCTCCTCCTCCACCACGATAGGCGCTTCAGGGCCGCTCAAGAAGTTTGTGTATGCACCGCGGCTCCGCTACACGGCCCCGTGGCGCAGCAAACAGCTGGCGGACTTCCTCGTTTGTCAGGACGGCGTAGCCCTGTCCATTGCCCACACGTACCGCAATGCGGACGCTGACATCACTGTCACCCTCATTCCGCTCCGGCATTTCGCGCACCCCGAATTCTTCCGGCAGGTAGACGACCTGTGCAATCAGCATGAGTCGGTGCTGATGGAGGGCCGCGCCCCCCTAAGTAGTGCCCCCTACTCCACGACGGTGCCACCGCGGGAGCGTGTCAAGTGCACGCGGCCGGTCGAGCACGAGGACGACGAGGGCTGGGAGCCGCGCGAGGTGGAAAATTTCTTTCAGCCCTTCTCATGGGGCGTCATGGACTCGCCAAACCACACGGTGGTGCACGCAGCGGACAAGTACGACTACGAGAAGCTGCCGTGGTGGTGTTCCGTGCGCTTCAACGCGCCTGTGCTCGGCAGCCTCGCTCGAGAGCAGCACTGCCTGAATATGATCGCACCTCTCCGCGCGCACCTGTACAAGTCCTTCGCTATCCCTTGGGGGGCTGCCCACATGCCGGTCTTTCACGAGATGCTGCTCGACAACGGTTTTGAGAATGTGGGCATGTGCGGTCTTCTCATGTTGAACCGCATCGACGGAATCATCAGCGAGGGTGAGTTCGACAAGATGCAGCGCTGGCAAACTCAGCGCGCTCGTCGCGTGCAATATCTGTACGGTATCGGGCTCGGTTCCTTGTGGTGGCTCATGTACGCGCATGTCACGGTGGACTATCACAGCGGTCCACAGGAGACCTGATCAGCGTGGCGCTTTGCCGTCGCTGTTGCTGTAGTCGGCTACAGCGCCACCGCCAAACAGCTCCTCTGCCACTCACCCTTAAGGGAGCCGACCTGTGCAACACCCAAGGACGCCGAGGGAAATGAGGCGTCGTGTGAGGCCCATCTATTCACGTCGTCATTTTTTTCCCTCACCGCCAGTGCAGGTTGGGGATGCCGACGTTTGAGGTGCGCTTGGAGGGCAGCCGCCGTGCATGCCGATGCCGATGCCGAGACCCCCCCGGCTCTTTGCCGCCCTCCAATGGTGGTGTCTCAGCGAAGGGACGCATACGTGGAAGGGTGCTCACGCGCCCGTATTCCACTCATTCCTCTTTTTTTCTTTGTAACCTTCCGCCCTTCTGGTGAGCGGTGCTTCGTCTGGCAACTACCGTGGGTGTGCGTCGGCGTCGTGCGTCGAGGACAACGATTGAAATTCAGCGACTGCACGCCGCATCCGTTTCTCCGCCTCCCCTTCGACTCTGCAAGCGCCTCTTGAACACGCGAAGTTGCCTTCGCATCTGTTCTCCTCTCCTCCCGGTCCACTCTTTTTCTCTCCCTCTGTGCCTCTCTGTCTGTCTCGTGCAACGGCGCTGATGAAAGCGGTTGTGTGCAGCAGTCAAATGCCCCCTCCTCCCCCCTCCCTCCTCACCTCTTTCGTCGCTAAGTCGCTGCCGCACACACACACGGGAAAGAAATAACGCCAAGCAGAGAGAGCATTAGCCGAAGAAGGAGCCACGCGCAACTTCCACGACACTGCATCGCAGGTGGCCACAGACTCTTGCCTATTTCCTCTTCGACATCTACGTATACACATGATAGCCGGGCGGCAGCACCGTCGAGCTTTACCGACCATCGACCCCCCTTTTTTGCTACTGCGCCGCGTAGTATTAGCAACAGCTTTGTTTGGCCTCCTCGCCAGAACCCGCTAACTTATACTGCTCATCGCTGCCTGCTTCTGCGCGCACGCGGTCGCAGTTTAGTGGGCCTTATTGGAGAGGGCAGAAGCGAGACGGGCGCTTCTCACCCTTTCACACACTTACCGCGTGCAAGGAAAAGGGCAGGGGCGACCAACCAGGCTGTTACCATCAGGGCCCACAGTGTAGTGGTGCTTCTCGCTGATCCTGAAACGTGCCGAGAGGCAGCTAAGGGGACAGAGAAAGACGCGGGAGAGAGAGGGACAAGCAGAGTGCTCGAGCCGGCTTCCACTGGTAGCAGCCAAACGGTTCGTCGCACGCCCACACACTTCCGCCTTTTTTTGCTACGCCTTTTCTTACCTTCGGCTGCCCCTCTGTATAGCGCTCTTCGCCGCTGTCCCTCCCCTCCCCCTCCTCATCACTTTACACCCCTCTCCACTTTCGTCAAGAAAACGTTGCTGTGCCTTCTCCCTGCTTTTGTTTGGCCATGAAGCGCTTCACGAACGCGGTGCTCGGTTACCTGCCGCTTGCACCGTGCACTTTCACCTTCCTCTCGCTCCCCACGCCGCCTCTGTGGGCCGCTCGCCGCTACTTTCGGTCAGATGGAACGCCATACAACACGGAGATGACAGACATCATGCACGGAAGCACCTACAACCGCCAAGCGGCAGCCAGCACGGCGGCCGAGCAGGTGGCGGCAGGCCAGTACGCCGAAAACAAACCGCGCGCTATCATGTTTGTCAACAAGCGCCCCGTCGAGATCATTCCTCAGGAGGAGAATGTGCTGGAAGTGCTGGAGCGTGAGGGCATCGTCGTACCAAAGTTTTGCTACCACCCCATCCTCTCCGTCGCTGGCAACTGCCGGATGTGCATGGTGCAGGTGGATGGCACTCAAAACATCGTTGTCGCCTGCTCCACGGTGGCGTTGCCCGGCATGTCGATCATCACGGACAGTCGTCTTGTGCGCGACGCGCGAGAGGGCAACGTTGAGCTCATCCTCATCAACCACCCGAACGACTGCCCCATCTGTGAGCAGGCAACGAACTGCGACCTGCAGAACGTCAGTATGAACTACGGCTCCGACATTCCGCGCTACCGCGAGGATAAAAAAGCGGTCGAGGACTTTTACTTTGACCCGCAGACGCGTGTCGTGCTTAACCGCTGCATCCACTGCACCCGCTGCATCCGCTTCCTGAACGAGCACGCGCAAGACTTCAACCTAGGCCAGATCGGCCGCGGTGGGCTGAGTGAGATATCGACCTTCCTCGACGAGCTGGAGGTGAAGACGGACAACAACATGCCCGTTTCTCAGCTCTGCCCCGTTGGATGCTTGTACATGGGTGACGCGGACGAGAACAACGATATTCTGCGTGAACTCGAAGGTGCGGAGGTGACAGCGTGAAGGCGCTCTCTTGTCGCGGGCCTTTTCAGTAGTACATGCTCCTAGCTTCTCTCTCAGTGTGGGCGCTGCGCTGGCCCCCCTTTCCCTTCCAGCTTTTACTTGTGTGCTTTGGTCGTCTCGCGACGAGATGCCTTGCCGTAGATCTCGGTGCTTGGCGTGCGCGCTCATGCGTCTATCGGTTGACTACGCGGCGGATGCCGGGGTCACAACAAGAGAAGGCCGGCATCCGTGTTAAGGGCACCGCCGCTGTGCAGTGCTTCACCGCGGCTTCTCTTCTCTGCTCTCTCGCGCTGAACGCGGCAGCAGAGATCTGCTCAAACAATGAGTAGCGGACCATACTGACCGAGTAGATGAGCAGTTACACAGTTTTTCTTCGCTTCTCCCCCCTTCCGGTCCTCTTGCTCCCCTCCGCGCAACGCGCACCAGCTCTGCGACGAGGCGGCCGCCACATCCGTGCGAGCGGGCTGTCCGGCCTCTCAGCGATGCTGCAGCAGCGGAAGCTAGCGCGGCATCCGGCGGCCGCCCTGCGCCCCTCAACGAAGCTCACTGCGAGAGCGTCGACGCCCTGCCGACACGCGGCACGGGAGCGCGGTGGAGAGCCTGCAGACCACGGCACGCGCTTGGAGCCCCTTTCCCACCCCTCCGTCCCCGCGCCGGACCCTGGAGGCGGCCCGCGTGGATGGTGGCACGCAGTCCGGCCGAGTCCGTCTGGCGCCGGTCGCGCAGCGCACATCCACAGCAGGAGCGGGTGAGGGGGTGGGGCAGAGGAGCCCGCGAGCTACGCATGGCGCAAGTCGACGGCCGGGGCCCCGTCGCTGAGCAGGAGAGGCTGGTGAGCTGTTGGTTGTATGTATATTCGTCGGCGTGCGCGATGCGGATCGAACCCGGGAGCGCATGCTGGCGCACTAAGGCGACCGAAACGGCTATCGCATAGCGGTGAGATCTGCGCGTGGAAGCCGCTGCGAGCGTTCCCACTGTTGAGTGTGGCATCCTTTTCTCGTAGCTTCGCTTTTCTGGGCTGCACGCAGCAGCCCAGCACAGATGTGCTTGCGCTTAGTGAGGGCACCACGTATGTGCATCTGCTCTCCTTTTTTACGGCCGCTGAAGCCGCGCTGATGAGGGACGGAGGAGGAGGCTTGACACTGGACGGCTGGCAAAGCGGCCCTCTTTTCTCCGTCGGGATGGTGCTTCGGAGGGGGAGGGGCGAGGATGGGCTGGCCGCGGCGAAGCAGATTGCTTAACGGGAAGGCAAGGCTCTTATGCGGGCTACCGGCGCATCCTCACGTGAAGACGCGGGGCTGTGCAGAGGGCATTGCCGGGTTGCTTGACAGAGCGCGAAAGGCTCTTTGAAAGCAATGGTGTCAGAAGCACGCAGCCTTTATGGATAGCGTATTCATGCATGCCAAGCCGGGGCGGGGGGGTAGAGCCACGTCGGCTCTCTGCCTCAGCTGGCGTCACGAATGCGCTTGAATCGAGTCGCTTTAAGGACACCTGAGAAGGTATGCTCTTCACATCACGTGATGAGGTGCTCAATCTGTGCTGCAGTCTCTCTCTCCCCTTTCGCGCGCTCTCTCTCTGCTCATCGTTACGCTCACATCCTGCTTCGCCCCGAGTGCCCGATCAGAAACAGAAGAAAAACCGTCCACGCCAAAACGGTCGTCTCGATCAGTGCATGCGCACGTATACTTCCCCCTGAACGGGTTAGCCAGGCAAGGGCCTCCTCGACATGTTGGCGTCGGCCTGCTCATGGGGCCACACGAAGTGGACGCCGTACGAGGTCCTGCGCGTGCCACCGTCGGCCTCCATTAGCGAGATTCGCGCTGCTTTCAAGCGCATGGCGCTGCGCACGCACCCCGATAAGGCTACGGTTCCGAGAACAACTTCGGCAACGTCCGGCGACATGGTGACATCGGGTCCAGCACCTCCTGCTGTATTTCACGTCGTAAAAGAGGCGTCAGAGATTTTGCTTGACCCATACTTGCGTGCTGCCTACGACGCTGCCCGCTCCCACGCACTGGTGCGCGAGGTCGGCGCTGTGAGCGACACGTATTCTCTGGCGGAGGACTTCGTTCGCGTACGCATGGCCGGTGAGGAGGGTGATGAACAGCACGTGCAGATGTATCAGCGCGAGTGCCGGTGCGGTGGCATTTACGAGGTGGCTCTGTTTCTCGGTGCAGCGGGAGAGAGCGGCAGTCGTGGAGGTGACGCGTCGGCCTGCTGCAGCCACACGCTGAGGTGCGAATGCGATTCGTGCTCACTCGTGGTGGAGGTCGTAGTGTAGCACGTCCCGAGGCGCCAGGGGCGTGCCCGGACATCCACGCAGCTTGGAGCGGCATCAGCGGTTCTTTCCTCATGCCCGTCTGCGGCGACTTTTCCTCTTGTATGCCCCCCTCCACTCTCGCGCACGCATGGAGTCGACGAACGTGGTGTTGCGAACTCTGCTGAAGACACACAGAGCATTACGTGAGGCTGTCTCCGAGGGAGGGTCTCCGTGGCAGCTTTCTGGGTGCAAACATGCACCGCCACTCGCCTCTTTGCATGCACACGTGCTCCCAACTGTTGTGACCACTGCCGTTGTGGGCTTAAAAAGGGGTGATGGACCATCTTTACTCTGCAGACACGGGACGCGAAACATGTGGTCGAGCGCGCGGCGTGCGTCGAGTCATGTATAGCGGCGTCGACTAGGCGCATACGTCGGTGCTGCATCACACACCTACACACATACTTTTGCCTGGGGCAATCAGTGAGTCATGCGTGCGCCCCCCGAAAAAAAGGTACGTAAAGCGGCGGGTACATTTCTACCTGAGGGTAGTGGGGTGACGCGGACACAAATACACGCACACACAAAAACACCAAGGGGAGTGCAACTGTTTCGCCCACGCCGATCACCCTTCACTTGCGCCCGTCTTTTCCACGACTCCTCTCCTGCTTGGGAGCAGCGTGTCTGCCCCTTTCCACTTCCTCTTGCGGGCAGCACGTGTGGTAGGCTGCGTGCCTGCATAGAGGTGCCTTTCGAGCGTCGACAGGGCGCGCGTGTGCGTGGGTTTCAGCCACGCACACACAAAAAGTGCTCTTTCCCTTTCTCTTCTCGGACTTCCCCTCCCCTCCCCCAAATAAAAACGTGCTCACTTCGAAGCGAGAGCAGCAGGAGGCGCCTGTCTCACCGCGAGCAGCTCTGTCGGCGTCAGGCTGTCCTCGCGACGGCGCCGCACATTCGAACGCCAACTGCGCTGCCCATACCCGCAGACATCCATTCATAGCGCGGGAGAGGTGGAGGAAGGAAGGCAGCGCTAGTGCTTCCGGCGCCGTCTCCCCGTGCACTTGCCCACCTAGTGGTAAGGACACGAGCGCCCCCGGGGATGGGCCCGCTGGGCAGCTCGTTTGCGCGCGCATGCATGCATACACGCCAAGGAATAAGGAAGCGCGCTCTCAAGGACAGGTGTGCTCTCGGCTGCAGAGGAGGGCACTCCTCTGCAGGTATTTGGGGCGGCTGCTTCCATGCCGAGCCTGCCGCCACCACTGCTGCTCGCGCACCATCATGCAGTGCCTTTTGTGGATTCCCCACTTGCCCAGCGCCAGTGCGCTGCGCGCTGCGACTCTCCAGCCCCTATTCCCACCCTTTTGTGTCAGCACGTGCGTACGCCAAGAGCTCACAGCTGCCATCAGTTGCGAGCGGTGCCACGGACTGCACGGCATGCGCGGTCCGCACCTACAGCGCGCAGGCGTGCACTCACCTCGAAGGCGCCGAGGAGGACGAGGACGACTACCTGCAGGCGTACGAGGAGCTGCTAATGCAAACAGGCGCGCATGTGGAGGCCGACGGGACTTCTCAGCCCGGGGACCCGGAGGCTGAGGGGATGGACCATATCAGCGAGGAGGCTGGCGCTGACGTCGACGCTGCCTTTCCACCCTCTGAGAGACCAGCGTCGGTTCTGTCACCAGCCGATACACTCGTGGAAGAAACACTGGCTGCCCTCCCCGCGAATGGCTCGGTCGTGCTGTTGACAGATCTTACCAGCTCGCTGGACGTGGAGGCGATTAGCACGCTTTTCGGCTCCGTGCTATCATTTCTGCAGCTCTATCCGCACTGCTTCACTTGCACTCAGAATGCAAAGACGAGCAGATGGCAGGTGGCGCGGAGCCGCTCGTCCATCGCGCCGCTCGATGCAGTCGCGGCTGCCGCGGTCGCACCTACGCGGTCACCAGCCGTCGATGGCAGCTCGCAGGACGGCAAGGCAACGCTCGAGAGCCTCGATGTGGTAGCTATGGTACTGGACGAGGAATTGATGCGTGTACGTGGCACTCGTTGCACATCGAAGACCGGCACGCGTGTAGCGGAGGCTGTGCCGTCCGTGGCAAAGCGGCCGAGGTGCCACCTAACACCTGTCGCAGCACCCTACCCGCCTGTGCCATCCTCGGCAGTATATGGTGCCGACAAAGCCGCGCCGTTGACGGCCACCGATCAAGCCTGGTGGCCACTCATTGCGAGGCTTCTGCCTGAAGACGGAACTCCGCTTTCGATTTCGGTTCTGCGAGCGTCTCTACCGGAGTCGATTGTGCAGGAGCTGCGCGCTAGGCAAGTGGGTCTTGCTCGGTTCTTTAAGCAGAGCTACGCCACGGCCAGTCGCGATGTGGCGCTCACGGCGGACGCAACAGCTCTCGTCCGAGTCACCGTGCCGGGCACGAAGAGCGCCGCAGCCGCCTCGGTCTCGCTGTGGTCACCGACGCACCAATATCCTTCAACCCCTAAGGGCAAAGAGCCTTTGGTGATGGCCTTCTCCTCCGCCCTGTCTGACTGCGAGGGCGGCTCGTACGTGCCTCCACCAGCGGATTACGACACGTCACACGATGCCGAGCCGTGGCTTGTAACCATTCCACTGGACGAAGGCGAGTGTACGGCCCCCGAGGGTGAGCCCACCGAGTCCGCCTATGCTGAGGAGGCGGCGCTACCGCAAAGCGTCGACGCCGCAGCTGCGCTGGAGGCTGCAACTGGGCTGCAGCAGGTACTTTACAGCGGCCTCGGTGGTGCTGAGGGACCGTCGTCAGCGAAGGGCCAAGGGGTAGGCCTACAGCCGCACGATTTGGATTTAGAGCGGCTGCGTGACGCCCCGGCGCCGCCTAAGGCGCCCGCCAAGGGTGGGCCTTCGACGGCGACGCAGTTACCGGGCCCTGCTGCTCCGTTGCGCAAGGCGCGTCCCCCTCGCCCATCGACGCCAGCTGAGTGGCTTGCCTTGCACACCGCTATGGCCGAGGAGCGTGGGTGGATAACACCAATGCAGATGCTAGATTATCTGGTCGAGTGCGTGCCTACCTTCTACATACCTGTGGACGAGCTGCGCCCGTCCGACGCTATCCTGAAGCTGGTTGGCGCACGCACAAGCATTCAGACGCTGGTGTGCCGAGTGTACGTGTACTTTATCGAGAGGTCCGAAGATAAGATGCAGGTCCGACTGGCACCGACCGTCGAGCATGCGCAGCGCGGTGCAGCCAACGTGCACTATGCAGCTTTCAATCCGGAGACGATGACCGAACAGGAGCAGCGCGGCGCCGATGGAAAACGGGACGCTGTGTCAGCACCAGCGGATGCCGGTAACGGCACCAGCCCCACCCCTGGTGACTCACAACGCAGTGTTGCTCATGATGCAGCCAGAGGCGGCGGTGCTGTGCTGCAGGCCAGCGAGGCGACGAAGGCCTTCCCCGTAATGCGCATACAGCGGCCAATCAAAAGCGAGCACTGCCTCCATTCGCTCAGAGCTGCCGTAGGCAACTCGAAGGGCGCTGCGCTGCCGGTGACTTCGCCCACCGCCATGCGACGGAGCTCCCTGGGTGAAGGAGCGGGCGTTAGCGCTAGCGCGGGAAAGAGCTGCCCGCCAACGATTCTGAAAGGCAACAGTGGCGTTATCGCCTTGTCCTCCGTGCCCACTAACGAGATAGGCTACCCATTTCTGTCCTTGGCCACGCAGCCGGCGGACACGTGGCCGTGGTGGGCACGGCTACTGTGCGTGCTGCCGTTCGACACCTACGTGCCACTGGACCATCTCTGCATCCACTACTGTCCAGATCTTACGCCCGCCAACGTTCACCTCGCGTGGAAAGCCACTGAAGCGTCTTCTCCGCCGACGGCGCCGACCGACAAGACGTGCACGCCGATCCCACTCGCGCTGCTTCGTGCGCCGACGACATCCCGAAAAGTTCGTCTGCGTCCTTTCTGGCTCTCGCCAGGCTGCACGGCAGAATTGGAGGGCAAGATGGTACCAGCCGGCCTCGTGAAGCAGCTGCGCCCCGCGTGGGTGCCGGTCTCGCGCGTGATAGCCAAGCTGACCTCTGAGGCGCGAGAAGAGAGCTTGGCTTTGGCTGCTCGTCGCCCTTCTGCCGCCGGGCTATCTGCCGAAGAAGCGCTCGTGATGCTGTTGCGCGATTGTGGTCGCTTCTGCTGGGTGCAGGAGGATGGCACAAAGGTGCGGACGTACGCAGCCTCCAGCGCGCTGGACGACCACTTTCACGCGTCGCTCTCTCTGCTATACGGCTTCAGCTCCGCACGTGTGTGGGCGCCGCTGCCGGAACTGCTGGATCGCGCGTCGGAGCATGTGCGCATTTTCTTCGCGCATTCACGAACGCCCCCTTTCGCGTCACCGAACACGGTGGGGCTGATCGGCATGCTGCGCCAAGCGCCGCCCGAAGAGCTCAAAGCGTTCATCACGCGACATTCGCAATGGTTGGAAGTGAAGGAGACAAACGGCGGCGAGGCGGGCGACAAGGCGGCCACCCAATTGCACGTGCGCAGGCGTGCGGCACTCATTTCCTTCGGAGGTGAGA
>NC_090153.1:655000-702500 GCF_017916325.1 Leishmania martiniquensis
CGAGACGCACTGCTCCGTTTACCGAACGCCTCTCGCATTTTGAAAAAGAAAGCGCTGCCTGCATCCTCACTTCTGTCAGGTGAACACATGCGCGTTTCCTGCCCATTCGCCTCATGACAGCATGGTGCTAGCAGCTCGCATCAACGCTTCTTAGACCCTCCCTCCCTCTCTTCATAGCTATACGCATGCATCACATTTATCGAGCTCTTCACGCTCCCGAAAAAAATGCCCCTATAGCGAGGAGATCTCAGGGGCTCAGCACCCCACTCTGCGCGAGGAGGCCATACAGCCCCCCCTCTGTCCCCTGCCCATGCCATGCCGCCTGTGGTGTGGGCAAGGCCAAGTGCATGCGTCGTTGGGAAGGCAAGAGCGATGCATGACCATGGATGTCAGCGTCCATGTTCTGGACGACGTGGCGTCGGCGCGACGCGCGACGGCGAAGTCACCTGCCCCATGCATGTAATGGGCAGCTTGTCGGCTCGAACGCATCTCGCCTGGCCCTCACACTGCTTACTGGTGCGCGTGTGTGTGTGGAGCGGAGGCGAAGGCGTGCGATGTATGGCTGAGTGAATGCGTTCAAGAGAAAAAAGCGCAAGAGGAATGCTCTGTTGGAATGGGGGGTGGGGCAGCCGCGCGAGGCTCACTCACCGTTGGCGTTGCCGACTTACATCTCGCCAGTCGCTGTACGCGCTGGAACAAGGAGCGAAGCGGCAATGAGTTTCTCTCGCCTCACACCGTCAGGGATGGGTCTGCGAGATGTACTCTTTCTGTCCGTTTTTTTTTTGCGCTTGGCACTGCGCTTGCGCTTCGGTGCCGTTCGCAAGAGCTACAGCGAGTGCTTCACGAAGCAGAATGCGAAGGGAGGAGGAGGAGGCAGCTGAAACCGGACGATTAGTGTAACACCCGCCATCTTCTCTCATGCCAGTCGTCATGCGGCTGGATGTAGCGGTGCACACTCACGCACACACACCAACACCCATATGCGGATGACTCTTCTCCCCCCTCTCTTGTTCCTGCCGTTCTCTTCCGCCGCGTGGGCTGACTGCTCTCCTCTCCCTCCTGACTTCAGGTGTGAAGTTCGCCGTTCTGCTTCGTCGTTTGCCGCACTTTGCCTCTCACTCTCCTCCTCACCGTCTCCGTCGCTCCGCTATCGCGAGTGACGCTTACACCTTTCCTTTCGCGCGCTCCTGTGGGCGCGACGGCTGCGAGCGTGTGCACGGTGACAGAGAGGAGCGCCACACTTTGGCCTTTGCCGTCTTCATGTCGTCGCCTCGCAATCGCGAAGGCCATGGCAGCGCGAGCCCACCAAAGAGAGCTAACGATGCCGCTGCGCACGCACGCTCTGCGAGCAGCGATCACTGTGCACCAAAGCCGCGCCTGGCGAATACTACTGCCATGGGTGCCACTGCAGAAATGGTAAACAAGCCGCGCATCAATGGCAGTGGTGCGTTACAGCAGGTGCCCCATGACAAAGCTACGCCAGCCCAGGGAGCGACGACGATGACACTGCTTCAAGTCTTTCCCTCTCTGTTCGGCCCCACGGCGCCGGCCGCATCGCCCCAGGAGAACGTTAGCGTCATTGTACGGCTGAAGGCTGCCCGCAAGCTCTCCTCGGCCAATGAGCCGCTCCTCTACGAGGTGCGGGATGGCGCTCTTGCGACGCCGCAGATGGCCACTGGCGGCCTCTCGCAGGAGGGCGAACCCACCTCACCGCAACTGCACACTCCACTCACCGCTCGCAACAGCGACCGGCCGGAGGAGGTGGTCGCTTTTCTTTCAAGGCCCGTTGCTTTCGCTGAAGTTGGTACGGATGCCTCTGCTTCTACGACCGCGGAGGTGTCCGCGCCCCCTCCAATGGGGGCGTCGCTGCCCAGAGCGTTCGGGTCTTCGCCAACGCAGTCGTCGCCGCAGCTGGCGGTGATCCGTGCTCCCCCAACAAGGAAGTCCTCATCGCCTGTGGACTTCTCCGACACAGGGGCTTCGACGACACATCCTCACCTTAAGGTGCACAGCACCGTGCTTGGCGGCGCGGCGGCTGCAGGCAGGAGCATCGGTGCCAGTGGCCGCGTGCTCACCATCACCTCTCCTACCACAAGGGAGCGCCGGAAGTACGAGTTTGGCGAGGTATTGGGGCCCGAGGTGACGAGGTCGGCCCTGTGCGACCGCCTGATCCCCTCTATCATGGAGCAGGTGACCGCTGGCTACAATGTGAGCGTCCTGTGCTACGGTCGAAGCGGTATCGGGAAGACACGCACGATGAACGCCCTGGCGCAGGCGGTTGCTGAGGAGATCTTTCGCTCCCACGACGTGGAGAACGATGTTGTGGAGATGAGCCACATACAGATCCACAACAACGAGGCCCACAACCTCCTTGGCAGTACCCCCGCTGGCACCTTCGGCACCAAACTGTCACGTCCACGGATGGGTAGCACCGACATCTGCATCGCCGGCGGTAACACCTGCCTTGGAAGTCCCCCGGAGCCCAAGGTTCTCATCCGAAGCAGTGCGGAGATGCGGACGAAGATGAGAGCGGCGTCGCGACTGCGTGCGCGTCTCGCGCACACTGCCAGCGCCAGAAGTTCAGGCTTCGTCACCCTCCTATCTTTTTACATTACACGTTTTCTCGAGGGTGTCCCGATCGCAACGGTGCGGGTCATGCTCACCGACTTCGCCGCGACGGAGACGCCACGGGAGAGCGGCGCCGCCGGGGCGGCGGCCGGTCAGGTGCTTGCCATCAGCAAGTCTTTGATGGAGCTGCGGCAGCTGGTCGATTTCAGCGGCACGGAGGCAGAGGTGCGGCGATTCCGTGATTCGATGCTTGCTACGTACGTTGCCCCCCACCTGCACAGCGGTCACCTAGTTCTGCTTGTCACCGTCTCCCTCGAGGCAGACAGTTACGACGAGTCCAAGTCGTCGCTGGAGCTGGCGTCTGACGTGCGGCGCCGAAAGGTCACGAAGGTGAAGAGTGGAGCCGAGAGCCGACTCTTGCGCACCATTGATCGCCTTTATCGACGACCCAACTTCCCCTCGGGTGTGGACACCGCAGACAGCGGGAGCGCGTGCGAAAGAATCTCTGGCAGGAGCGAACTTAAAGGTGTCGTAGAGGTCCTCCAGCACCGCATTAGAGTCCTGGAGGACGCGCTCAAGATAGCACAGCAGCGAAGCACTGTGGCGGTCGAGCAGCTGCCACTCACAGAGGCATCTGCCGATGCCAAGGGCGGGATGCCGACCACAGAGGCGGGCACTGATGTCGTTTCCCTTGCTGACGCTAATGCGCTGCAGCGGGAGTCCGCGTACTATCGTGATCTGTTGCAGAAGCGGGAGCAGCAACTCCTCCGTTTAGAGAATACGCTCTCTTCCACCATTGCGGAGGCGAGCGGCGCGCCGCCAGTGCTGGCTGGCGCACTGGACACATCGTCGTTGTTGGTGAGCGAAAACGGCTCCAGTGCGGGAGACGATCAGCAGAAGTCTAGCACGCCACCAGACTCTGAAGTGAGCAGCGACAGCTCTAGTGCACAGTGGCGATCTGACGGAGTCGATGCTGACGACGCGCACACGCAGCTGCAGTGGTGCTTGTGTCAGCTGCACTCGCCTGGCTCACGCGGCTGCAGCGGAGATGGGTCCGACAACGTGCTGAACCGTCTGTACGATGCGGTGCTGCGTGCCATCGAACAGTACGGAGACGTGAGCGAGCAGCTGCTCATTGCCTCTCGTTTGATGAGCGGGCTGCGCGCCCAAAATCGTCGACTTTGCGACGCGATGCTGCGTACTAGCGAGCGACTTCTCGCGGCCGATGTGGAGCGTCAGGATTGGCGCGCCATCCTGCAGGCGTTGACACTTCGCGCGACCACTACGGAGACGGTGGTGGAGCAGCTGCGCCTGCAGCTGTTTCAGGCGTACACCGAGCAATCGATACGGGAGGAGATGACGCGCCTTTACCTGGACGTGAAGCCGATCACCGCCAACGTCGATGAGACCGTCTCTGGCGGCCGACAGACGGAGCAACAGGTGGAGCTAGAGAAGGTGCAGGCGCACCAGCAGGTCCTATGCGACAAAATCACTGAGCTCCTGGACAACGTCGAGCAGCTGACACGCGCGGCCGCGCAGAAGGATGTGTCTCTGGCGGCCCTCGAGTCGCTCATCACACCGGCGCAACGGACACTCTTTCATACTCTGTCGAGCACGGCCGTCGCCATCTCAGATCATCGCACCGCCAACATGGGCGACAACAAAGACCAGCTTGCTGATGCGGCGGAGGCGGCCATGGCCTCAGGAGACGAGAAGAGTACCGCCGACTGCTTCAGTCTCTTGCAGTCGCGCGTATCGGAGCTCAGTGCGCTGCTGACACAAGAGCAGCAACAACACCAACTCACCCAGTGCGAGCTCCTGGAGGCCCGTGAAGATGCGCGGCGCAGCCGGCAGAAACAGCGACAGGCATTCTTTCAGCAGCAGGAGGAGGCAAGGCGTGTGGGCCAGCTGATGGCAGAAAACTTTGAGCTGCGCCAGCAGAACGAGCGTCACCAACTCTATCTCAGCGAAATGTACGTCCATCTTCACGAACAGCTCGTGCAACTGCGACAAAAGCACCAGGAGGAGGTGGCCAAGCTGCGAACCTCCACGAGGGAGGCGCAATCGCCGCAGCGCGGTACCGTCGGTGCGGTAAGAGAGGGACACGAGAGCAGGGACGAGGACAACGACAATGCGGCATCCTCGATTGTCGCACATGCCCCTGGACGCCGCCACACGCTGCAGGTCTTGCCGCCTGGTGAGGACTCGCCGCGTGAAAGCACTGAGCTCGGCTTGACTGCCGCGGCGCTCTCGACGGCGGACGTGAGCTGCGGGCCGACGGCGCCGTTGCAGCGGCCCAGTCGAGGGAAGTGTCAGCCCCAAAAGTCGAAGGAGCGCCGTCGCGGAGCGGTACAAGGTAAAGACGCGCCTGCGACAACGGAAGGGCAGCGTGTAGCGAGCAAGACGACGTCGAAGCGGCACCTCTTCGCCAGGGACGGCGAGTCAACTCATACCCGTGACACGACGACGCCTCTTATCCAGTCCGGCGTCCTCGCTTCTGGCTCTCTGGCGTCACGGCGTCGCGGCCGCGCTTCCGTCAAAGCAGGGGGGAAGTAGCGCAGGCGGCGGTGGTGGAAGGCTGGCGCACACGTGCCTGCACGCACTTACGTGTGGGTGTGCGCCCACTGACGAGCAGCGCATGCTCATGCCACATGCGCTCCTGCCCCTGTCCCCCTCCTCTCTCTCGCGCATGCGCACGTTAGCACATGGACCAACTCAGTCGATCACAAACATCTGCGTGCAGCGATTCACAATGTCGTCGCATGTCTTTCTTCCCCTCTGACTCCCTCTCTCCTTCTCTCTGTCACGGCGGGCACCTCAGCACTTCCTGCCATCGCTGAAAGGGGCCGTTGTAGCTTTCACGCCTCGCTAACGTTCCCTTGCAGTCGTGCGCGCACCACTTTTGGTGGGCACGTCGGCCTCACCGCTGCTCCCTCCACTTGCTGCGTGCCCGTCCCCCCCCGCCGCCGCTGCATTACTGCCACCACCTCCACACCCATCCTGCTTGTTCTCTCTCTCTCCCTCTTTCTCTCTCTATGTGTATGTGTGTGCATATGCGGAATGCGGCACTGCTCGGGTATGGCCGACGCGCTTTACGTCAACCGCCCCTTCACACACATACACACACATGCGCCCTTTGCGTACCTTTTTTTTGTCACACACAGACACTCATAAGAGAAAACGGACGAAACGGTAATCGATATTAGGCGCCAGCATTCGCCTCCTCCCCCCCTCTCTGCTCCCTCTCCTCATACACATCACCACCAATTTGTGCACATGTGATAATGGCGGACGTCGCGGCGGGTCTGTTGAGCATCTTCTGTGGCTGCCAGGCAAACGTCTTCTTGCTGGAGCTTATCATTACTGGCTCACCGCACACTTACTATGCCCTCACCTGCGCTCAGTATGTTTGCGTCGCTTGCTTCACTCTGCCTTTGCTGCTGCGCTTTAAGGAGCCGTGCAAGCAGCGGGGGGCATTGTCTGGCATGTGGCCGTTCCAGTGGCGCCGCTCTCGCATCTCGCTGCGCCACAAGGTGGTCCTCGCCGTCGTGGGGTGGGCCATGTCTGTGGGCAGCAACATCGCCTTTGGATTCCACATCTCCATCCCGCTTCACGCAACTTTCCGCTCCTCCTCGATGATCCTGAATATGCTCGCTGGGTATGTCTTCTTCGGGAAGCGCTTCACGGTACCACAGGTGGCGTCCGCCTTGGTGATCTGTGCTGGCCTCATTACGCTGACAATGGCGAGGGCGCGCAGGAAATATAGCACGGGAGCGGAGATGACGCCTAGCACCGCGGCCGCTGTATCAACGCCGACGTGGTACTGGGGCTGTGGGGTAGCTATTCTGCTGGCCACCACGGCTTGCACGGCAGCGCTGAGTGTCTTTCAGGAGCATATGTATCGCTGCGCTCGCGCAAACGAGGCTGCAATGACAGCCGCACCAGCAAAGGACGACGCCCCGCCAATGTGGACGGAGGCGCTTTGCTCCTCACACTTATTCGCCATCCCGCTCTTCCTTCTGCAGCCGTCGCGCCTCTATGTTGAGTTCACGCGCATCGAGGCGGGTAGCCGTATACACGTGGCGTTAAACTGCATGACGCAGGTGGTGTGTATCGCGGGCGTTTACGTTATGAACGACAAGACCTCCGCCTTCACTCTGACCCTGACGCTGACGCTACGGAAGCTCGCCAGCTTTGTTCTCTCGGTCGTCTACTTTGGCCACTATCGGGATTTCTCAGCAGTGGAGTGGGTCGCCATGGTCAGCGCTCTCATGGCCGGCACCGCGTACCCCTTTCTACCAAAGGCGCAACAACACGGGCCCTATGCTGTGGGGGCTGACACAGCGGCCGGGGCAAAGAAGAAGAACTAACCAGTGTGCGTGCTTGGGTGTGCGTCATCTCGCCCCCGCCCCCTTTTCCTCCCCTCGACAGCTTTCTTCACCATCCAGCGTTGCACTCGGCCAGAGAAATAGGAGAGCGAGAGGGACCCTCTGTGTGTGTGTTGGGGGGAGGGGAGAGAGGAGGGCGGAGTTGAACGCACATTCGCGCAACACCCTCGGCGGTGATCGAGTGGCGCAGCCGTCGTTGTGAAGCGAAATCGAGAGAGGGCAGCATCTTCTCCCACTCGCCTCTCACTGCACCGTAAAGCAGCCGCTTATACGCGCTTTAGTGAACCATTGGAGGTCCGTTTGCACCGGCGGAGTGGAGTAGAGCGCACACAATTCAGCCGTTGGGGACTCAGCAGCAAACGGGTGACGAGACGGTGTGTAAGTGTGAGTGTGTGTGCGTGTCCGTGAAGGCGGCGCCCCTGCCGCGCCAGCAGACTTCTTGCCACGCTCTGGCCCCCATTGCATTGCTGTGACTTTGCGTCGTCCTCTCCCCCGTAACCCACGCTGCGTTCTGTCGTGGCGACGAGGCGCACCGTACACGAACACACTCGCTCACATACTCACGCGCACAGACACAGACAGAATTAGGTAGAGATGGCTGCGCCGGCCGCGAGGGCGTCGCACAAAGAGGATACCGCCTCCGCTAATGACAGTGATGATGACGCTGTTGCCTTCGTCATCGGCGACGGCCAGCACACGATGTACTTCTCGAGAAGCGCCTTGATGCGCCATACACCATTCTTTTGCGCGTACTTTACGGAGCGTACTGCGCATGCCGCAGCCGCCGGAGGTGGCGGATGCGGAGGCGCAATCGTCATGCTGAGGCATGTGCAGCCGCGGAGCGCAGAAGCCGCTCTGCGCCTGTGTCACAGTGCCCATCACGCCGACGACGAGCTCTTCTGGTCGCTGCAGCGGGAGTGTGAAACGGCAGATGCAGCGCTCCAGCCGGAGAAACTGCGGGCGGTGCTCTCGCTTTATTCTGCGTGCGTGACGTTTGAGCTGCACGCGCACGCAAAAGCGGTGAGTGCGACAGTTGCCAATATAGTCACGGCGCACACAGTGTATGATGTGCTGAAGACCTGCGCGCGCTACACGACGACGCTGTTGCCGGAAACGCAGCGTGCTGCGGGGCTAGACATGCTACTTGCCGCATGTCATGCGTTTGTGCGAGTGCCCGCTGCGTGGCAGAGCGAGCGGCGCTGGCGCCGGCTCTTGAGGCGATACCCAGAGCTTTTGGAGAGGGTAGCAGCCGCCCATGCTGCTACTGCCGCATCCGCGGCGGCCTCCACCGTCTCTAGCGCACATGGTGAAAGCAGCACTATCCCTGTTGCGGGCTTCTCACCACCATCACTACGTCGCGTACTCTTGTCTCCGCAAAAGGATGCAGCCGCCACGGCGGTGTCTGCGACTGCGGTCCCACAATCAGCCGCGCCACTGCCCGATGTGTTTGCTGAGCACCTTCGGCAGACGGAGGACCTGGCACTTGCAGCGCAGTGGCGGTACCGCACCATGGCGGCAGAGGTGGCAGCGCTGCGCGAGAGCTGTACTGCCCTAGAGAACACTGCCCGACGCGACGAAGCCGCTGCCGCAGAGTTGGCGCTTTACCTTGGCGAGGTACGCGTGTACGTGCAGGCACTGCGATCTGCGGAGGCAGAGGCGCAACAGCTGTGTGCTGCCGCTGCTGCGCCGTCTTTGCCCACGTCCCCTGCGACGCTGCACGAGCTGCGGTGCAATATACAGTGCGCGTCAGCGCGGGCTGCAGAGCGGAAGGCGGCAGTGGATGAGCTGATCGTCGTTGAACAAGACGCGCTATGCGAGCTCGACGCCGAACTTGCACGGCTGCGCCTAGCAATTTGCTGAGGCTCCACAAGGGCGGCTGTGTGCATGCCTTGCACGAGGTCACAGGCCCTTTTCCATTCCCCCACACTCGGTGCATACCGCCCTCTCCGCCTTCCCCCTTCTTACATGCAGAGCGGAAGAGAGGGCCGCGGCTTGCGAGCGGTGGTGCCACTGCTGGATGGACTATGCGCGGCGCGCGCTCTAACCTGTTGCCAGCCAGCACGTGTGTGCGCATACAGACATCACCTCTGCACGTGCTAGCGAAGCGCGTGTGACCTTGGTAGGTCTTATATTTAGTTTTGTGAGGTCGCGGTACCCTCGGCTCTGTCATGCTTGCTGCGTATGGCCTTGCCGGATACACGTTGCTGCCCCTGTCGCCTGCGCACCGACGCGCAATGCCTTCTTGCACTTCTGCCGTCGGTGCGCCGCTCCTTCGCGAAGGGACGTCAGCCATCCTCTGTTCCCCCTGCTTCTCCTCCTTTTTCTCCTCAACGGTGGGCGATGCACTTTTCACCGTCCCACTCCGCATCGCTGCAGCCAGCACCCTCTTGCTGGTGCTCAGACGTCGCGCGCCATCTTTGCGCCATCTCGTACAGGACCGACAAGCACGCGCAGTCGACGGGATGTTCCCGGTGGACCCTGACCTTGAGCCGTCGCTCTCAGACCCGCTGTTTATGTTGCGACTGTACAAGCGAGTTGCGTACGGTCTTGCGCCGCGTCCGCGCCGAGACGGCGCCAGGGCTTTTTTGCCGTCGTTCCTCTCGATAGACGGCCTCTATGTCGAGTCGAAGAATGCGGTTGTGAACGCGGCGGCGCTGCCCAGTGCTGTGGAGCCGATCTTTCCGACGTCTTTGCTAACGCGCAAGGAGGTGCGCCTTCTTCTTTGTGTTCTACCGCTGGAGGAAGAGGAGGACACGGTGGAGAGCGCATGGGATGAGGGCACCGTTGGGGCGACACACAGGAACAGGCGAAGCTCTAGCTCCCGGGGAATCCGACCTGGCAGCGTCATGCGGGCGTTGCGGGACATCGTTCCGTTTCGAACGTGGCAGGTTTGGCAGACGGTGAGCGCTGTACGGCGCATGGTACAAGAGAGCCCCGTCATGACCCCGTTTGAAGAGCACCTCGTGGACGTGCTGAATTGGCGTGCCAACCCCCGTCGCCAAGCAACGGAGGCGGCACCGCCCCCGTTAGAGCGCCGGGAAGCCCTGGCGTTTATGGAGGATCCCGGCGCACTGAGCAGCTCCGAATCACACGTGCTGCTGAACTACTGTGCCAGCGAGGACGGTGCGACCGCTGGCTTGTACCTGGGCTTCGAGGCGCACCTGTTGCACCAGCTACTGTTTAGTGAAGTGATTCCTGCCGTCGCCGAGTATCCCCTGCTAATGGGGCGCTTCGCAGAAGCCACACTAGAGATTGGAGACAGAGAGGGCTGCCACACCGGGACGCTTGCTCTCCAGTGCAGCCTCGAGTCGCTGGAGCTTCGATACCCGGAGCACGGCCAGCAGATACCGCCGGATTTAGATTTGGGGCAACTAGTGCAGGCGGAGCTGACGCCGCGACACTTCTTTTCTGTGTGCACCGCTCTGCGTACCGGCTTCCAACAGGAGGAGTCCGACCAGCTCTACTACTACCTGAAAAAGGACCGCGATACGGAGGACGGCGTGCTCGTGGCAGATCTGCTGGCTGCGTACCGGCAGTACTTTCCCTCCGTCAGGGTCTCGATGATGCAGCTGGTGCAGGCGGCCGTGACGCAATGGATGCGGCGCAACGCCAAGGATGCGCCGGCATTTGTGCAGCTTTACTCCGCCTTGCGAGAGTGGGGTACTGCGCGCGTGCCAATCAAGGTATTCATCGGAGCTCTGCGCGCTGCTGGGGTGCCGGACGGCGTATCGGGCGTCTTGGATGTCGAGCTCGAGTGGTTGCGGCTGAAGGCTCCAACCCGCGTCGACTTACTCTTGATGCTGTGCACCCCCGTCCCCCCCTCGCGCGCCGCTGTTACTCGAAAGCTGTTTGAACGACTCGACGAGAACCGGTCCGAGACTGTTACATGCGCTGCGATTCTGCGGTGCTTCAATCCAGAGCTCATCGACGGCAACGCCGTGCGCCGACAAGGCGCGTTGTGGAAGAAGGCGCTGGAAGAGTACGTGGCGGAGTTGGGGGAGGGGGAGCTCGACTACGATGTCTTCGCATACTTTTGGTATATGGTCTCTGCCGGCGTTGAGGACGACCCAACGTTCACGCTCGCTCTCTGGAAGGCGTTTGGCCTTTCCGATGACGGAAAGCGGCCGAGACGCTCCTAATGGCGCCGCACAAAGCCGAAGAGAAGGGATGTGTAACTAAAGATATGTGTGTGTGTGTGTGCGTGTGCCTCTGCTGCGGCGCCATGCCGTACAGGGAAGGAAATGCCCTGGTGCCCCGGCTGCGAGCACGCCCGCGTGTCCATGAACAGTGCAGCACCGCCCTCTTTGTGCCCGAGAAAGGTTTCTGAATTGACTGCCTTGACGTCTAAACGCCAATGAGCGGGTGCGCAGGCGCGAGTTCCTAGGCCTTGTACACGCTGCGTTCCTCGCCACCGCCGAGGGTGGTGTCTTGCCACCCTGAGGTCTTCTCGCCTCCTCCCTGCCTTTCTCTCTTTCCTGTCACGGTCAGCCTCTTCTCATGGCCCTCCTCAGGCGCCGCACAGTGGAACGCGAGCCTGAAAACCTTTCTGCCACCAGCGGAGGGCCGTACGGCGCCACAAGCGACAATGCTCATAGCAGGGACGATCCGATGGCCGTGAAGGGTGGCAGACGGCGAGAGACGGGACGAAGGCCGGCACCGCTCGCTCATGCAAAACTTCGCTGTGTGCCATGTGCCGCCTCCTCTTTCTCGGCGCGCGCTCATATCCTCACCTGCCGCAGCTTTTTTTTTCGCGCTTGTGACTTGGCCCAACCCCGAGCAACGGGGGTCGCCTCCTTGCGCAGTATCTCAGGGGCTCAGCACCCCACTCTGCGCGAGGAGGCCATACAGCCCCCCCTCTGTCCCCTGCCCATGCCATGCCGCCTGTGGTGTGGGCAAGGCCAAGTGCATGCGTCGTTGGGAAGGCAAGAGCGATGCATGACCATGGATGTCAGCGTCCATGTTCTGGACGACGTGGCGTCGGCGCGACGCGCGACGGCGAAGTCACCTGCCCCATGCATGTAATGGGCAGCTTGTCGGCTCGAACGCATCTCGCCTGGCCCTCACACTGCTTACTGGTGCGCGTGTGTGTGTGGAGCGGAGGCGAAGGCGTGCGATGTATGGCTGAGTGAATGCGTTCAAGAGAAAAAAGCGCAAGAGGAATGCTCTGTTGGAATGGGGGGTGGGGCAGCCGCGCGAGGCTCACTCACCGTTGGCGTTGCCGACTTACATCTCGCCAGTCGCTGTACGGCTCACGCCTTCCGAGTCGTGCTAAAGAGAACATAGGAAGGGAGAAGCCGATGCTTAGCCAAGTGCGCGCGTGCTTCAGTGTTTTTTTTTTGTTCTCCTTCACTGCATCGCTATCATAAGCCTGCCGCTGTCCTTCCGCTTTGCTTGTGGCCGACACTACGGCGGCCTCTCACGGACATATTTTGTGGCAGCCACACCCGCCCACGCATTGTGCTCTTTACGACGCTGGCAGGCTGTCGCTGCGTTCCTGTCCCCGCTTAGTCGTATGCCAGCTCTCGTTACTGTTTACCTTAGTGAACTGCTTTGTGTTTAGTTGCTTACCGCACCTGCGTTCCCCACAGGGCCGGGGCGCAAGAGCTTCGTGGCCTTGCCTCTCCTGGCCGATTCGCGGGCGAGGCAGAGCTCAGGCGAGCAGCGCTAGGAAGGCTGAGGCAGTGGCCGTTGCTTTCCTTCATCAGAGATTCTGGCTGCGTTCTGCAGCGTTGGCGCGCTGAAACGTCGCCTATACCGGTACCTTTCCACTTCCAACACCGTTGACGCTCTGTGCCAGCTGCCTTTTCGATTGCGGCCACCGGCATCGCTGCTCACTGTGGCCAGTATGAGTGGGCTGGAGCTCATTGCCCTCGTGCCGCTCGGCATTGCGGGGTGGAAGCTGTTCCAGAAGCTGGGGGATCAGCAGAGCCTTATTCTACAACACGAGCTGACTATTAACAGCCAAAGGGAGATGCTAGAGTCAATCGAGAAGTCGGATAAGGGCGGTTCGCTGAGGAGCCCGTTTAGCCTTGCGGTGGTTGCCGGCACACTGGTCTTCGCGGGGACGGTGACGTACAAAAGTTGGACGCTCACAAGGCCATCCACAGTTCGACCGCCGCCCAACTACGAGCCTACGCAGGCAACCTTCGATGCGGAGCAGTGCGTCATTTGCTTAGAAAATTGTAAAGACACCGTTTTTCTGCCTTGCCGACATCTATGCGCATGCTGGAGCTGTGCGAGCCGCATCGGGAATAGTGCCTGCCCAACGTGCCGTGCACGGATCGAGGCTATGCAGTTCGTCTACCAGCAGTGAGGGGAGCAGTGCTCTCGCAAGTTGCCGGCCAGCCATCTCTTACAAACTCGCACACGTGACAGCAGCGGCTGTTTGTCTCTCCCCCCTCCCCCTCCCTCCTCTCTCCTCTCTCTCTTTCGCTGCGGTGTTGTCTTGGTTTCTTAAGCTGCTTCAGTGCCTGGTGCTTTGTGTACGTTATATTTTGAACCTCGTGGCGCTTCACTCGTGCCGGGCTTGTGCGCGTTTTCGTAGGTCTCTCTCTCGCTCTGTGAGCATGTCCCTCTCCATAGAGGAAGAGGCTGCGGCCGCTGCTAGTGCTGCTTTTGGGTGGCCGTCGCCGTGCGACACCCGACGCCATCTTGCCGCTATATATGTGTCTCCACCTTCCTATCCAGTCTCTCAATCCTGTGGCGGATGACACAAAAGCAATGCTTGTCGCCGTGCCGCTTCATCTCTCGTGCTTTGGCTCTGCTGATTGCAGCAGGGCTCGCGAAGCGAGGGGGAGGGGAGCGCGGACGGCAGGGAGGCGAAACGTCCGGCTTGGCTTGTGTCTTTGTTGCTAGCAAACCACGTAGGAGGTTGGCGCCCGCTCCACTCAGGGGCGAAGAAGGGTGCTCTGCTTCGCGTGACCTGCTGCTTCGCCTCTCTTTTACCTTCTGTTTCGCCACCCTCTCCGCGTCTCTTATCCGTTGTTCCTGGTCGCTATCTGCTGCACTGTCACCATTCATTTTGCTATACTGTGGTGGCTGGCGTGGCCCCCCTCTAAGCCTATCACGGCCTGTTACTGTTGGCTTCGGCCCTACCCCCTTTCGGCCAGCGCTCTTCGACTCATGGCCGAGAGACACCTCTCCGCTTGCAGATTATCAGCTGCTCAGATCACTACTCTGCAGGAAGAAGCGGACCAATCCTCTACTCCTGTCAGTGCTGATCCACTCCTCTAGTGCTGAAGGCACCGGGAGCTTACGACGTGGGGGGGGCAGGGTGCTGCGCCGCTGTTGATGCCGGCGGCGAGGCCCTTCGTGTGATGTTGCGTTGAAGTGGCCTGCGCTGCGTATGTGTGTGGCGAGAGTCAGAGACGGAAACCTTCCTCGGATGACAGAGCTGGCACATTTCCCTAACGATTGCCTGCGCTTGTTTTGCACCAGGCGATGTGCGTGCCACCGATGTGGGCTCGGTCGAGCTTGTGCGTTTTACGGCAGCGCATAGCACGTGTACGGCAAACGAGGAAGAATGGGACTCCGCTATCGCGCAGTTGGGTTCGCTCGCGGATCTATACACGAGCTTCGCCATGGATGAGGAAGAATCGTGTGCATGGCGCAAAAAGAAGGCAGGTAATGCTCACTGGAGATGTGGCATGCGAGGGTATATGTGCCAACGACCTGTAGGTGTGACGCAGCACACCGGACCGAACACAATCGTACGCTACGGCCTGTGCTTTGCAGAATGCTTTGTGCAAGCCTTCATCACTGCATCTCTTTCGCGCGCTCTCTCGTTGTGCGCCTTCTCGGCCTCCTTCGAGTGCGAAAACGCGTCGTATTCGTCAAGGACAGCCTCCCTGCCTTTATTCAGCCTGTGCACGTCTGCCCCACGTCAGCAGCAGCTGCAGACGTATGGCAGCGGCCCGTTTGCCCTCGCGCCATACAAACCAAATAGCGAACCGAGAAGAGCATTGACGGAACAGCGGCAGGCCACGGACTCTCAAGCGGGTGCGGCTTTCCTATCCGAGAGCAGAGCAGTCCGACCCGGTACAAGGACACCTGGGAAGGATGGCGCCCTTTCCTCCCTCGTTCACTGCCGAGAGAAGACGCATCAGCGATGCATCGCTGGGGGGGGGCTCATATGCGCCGTTACGAGTGGCTTCTGGTCGCCATCGCATAGTATGGCGCTCCCGGCGTCAACTTCGAGTGCGGGACGAATCTGTCGCGTACGATGAGGCGCCTGTCGCTACGCGTTGCCGTACGCAAGCCAGTAACGACGGCTTGCCGTTTAGTGCCAGTAAGAGGCAAAGGCCATGACCTTCAACAACATACTCCCATCACCGTTTCTGCTCTGATTTCCTCAGCTTCCTCTCCTCGCCCTCTGTGTGCGTGTGCATCTCCGGTGGCGGACACGTCGTCGAAAGATAAGACAACAAAACGGACTCTTTCCTGCGCCTCTCTCTGCCAAACATCTCGCACCTATCGCCCCTCTGACGCCCCTGTGCGCACAGAAGCCACACAAGACAGCTATTCGGTATTTCGGCATCATGCCGCGCAAGATTATCCTCGACTGCGATCCCGGAATCGACGATGCCGTGGCTATCCTCCTCGCTCACGGCAATCCGGAGATTGAGCTGCTGGCCATCACTACGGTGGTGGGCAATCAGACCCTTGAGAAGGTGACCCGGAATGCGCAGCTGGTGGCTGACCTCGCCGGCATTGTTGGTGTGCCCCTCGCAGCTGGCTGCTGCAAGCCCCTCGTGCGCAAAGCTCGGACGGCCTCTCAGGTTCACGGCGACAGCGGTCTCGGTAACGTCACCTACCCCGAAGAGTTCAAGACGACAGTCGACAAGCGCCACGCGGTAAACCTCATCATCGAGCTGATCATGTCACATGACCCCAAGTCGATCACACTTGTGCCCACGGGCGGGCTGACGAACATTGCGGTGGCTGTCCGTCTCGAACCGCGTATCGTCGACCGTGTAAAAGAGGTTGTTCTGATGGGTGGCGGATACCATATCGGTAATGTATCCGCTGTCGCGGAGTTCAACATCATGGCCGACCCGGAGGCGGCACACGTCGTTTTCAACGAGTCCTGGGACGTGACGATGGTGGGACTGGACCTGACATATCAGGCGCTCGCCACGCCAGAGATCTTGCGTAGGGTGAGGGAGGTGGGCACGAAGCCGGCGGCCTTCATGCTGCAGATCTTGAAATTCTACAACAAGGTGTATCGGAAGCAGCGCAACTCGTACGCGACGGTGCACGATCCGTGCGCTGTGGCGTACGTGATCGACCCGACAGTGATGACCACGCAGCGGGTGCCCGTGGACATCGAGCTGAGCGGCGCACTCACGACCGGCATGACGGTCGCGGACTTCCGCAACTCGGAGTCAAAGTCTTGCCACACTCAGGTGGCGGTGAAGCTTGACTTCGACAAGTTCTGGGGCCTCGTGATCGACGCACTCCAGCGCATTGGCGATCCTCTGACATGTATGCCTTCGTAAGCCATCAACCTGAGCAGCGAGGGCCCAGTTCTACAGCTGCCAGAGCAACGGCACCCGTGCCTACGACACCGGAGATGCCTTCTCTGCCGGGCCTTATCACGTGGCACTGCCTTTTCTGAGGCCGCGTTGCCCTGCACAAACGCCAGTTGTTTTCGTTTGTCCTTTTTTTCTGTCGCCGATGCCACGCAGCTGCGTGTTGCGCAGGCGACATGGGGCCAGTGAAGAAGTGTGGTGACGGATCGGATAGGCAATGACGGAGTCGTTGATAGAGGAGCAGTGACAGCGGTAAGGCTAATACGGCCGTCGAGCCCACTCCGCCCTCACGGCTGTCCCTTCTACAGCCTCCGCCATCTCCGCTTTTTACGTCAACGCCACACACACGCCTCACTAGCCGCATAACTTACATACTGCCTTCCGTATTTCGGGCCTGCTTGACGCGCCTTCTTTCCGACCTCATGCCGCGAAAGGGGCACAAAGCGCTATTGGTTCGACGACCTCGCGAACTCCAACAAACGAAATCACTTTTTTTACACGTACGGCCGATCATTTATCTCTCAACGAAAACGTCCACAAATATACATACAACCAACAGCTCACCAGCCTCTCCTGCTCAGCGACGGGGCCCCGGCCGTCGACTTGCGCCATGCGTAGCTCGCGGGCTCCTCTGCCCCACCCCCTCACCCGCTCCTGCTGTGGATGTGCGCTGCGCGACCGGCGCCAGACGGACTCGGCCGGACTGCGTGCCACCATCCACGCGGGCCGCCTCCAGGGTCCGGCGCGGGGACGGAGGGGTGGGAAAGGGGCTCCAAGCGCGTGCCGTGGTCTGCAGGCTCTCCACCGCGCTCCCGTGCCGCGTGTCGGCAGGGCGTCGACGCTCTCGCAGTGAGCTTCGTTGAGGGGCGCAGGGCGGCCGCCTCGTCGCGACCCTTTGGCGAGCGCGTGGCAGAGAGAGAGAGAGCGGCGCCCGGGCGGTGTGCAGGGCACCCCGTCAAGACCTGCACCTGATCGCGTGTGCGTTAACGCCGAGCCCGGTGTGTGAGCGCGGCCTGACGGGCTAGGGCAGCGCTGCCGGGGGCCGCTGCGGTGAGTCAAGCCACGCCCTCGGCCGCGTGCGCCAGCGCCGCCTCTGCGGATCGGTCTCGCCATGGCCGCGCGGCACGGCGTCCGGTCCGCCTCGTGGAGAGGGTGCGGTCGGGTGCCCGGCACCACTGGCGGCACTGGCTCGTCGCCGTCCTCAAAAAGGGCTGTGAGCTCCGTCGCGCGGAGTGGTCGCTGACGCACCGCCATGACCGTGCAGTCCTTATGGACGAGGCAGTCGGGCGCCGGCCGGCACCTCCTCGGCCCGCGGACGCGGAGCCATGCTGACGCATCGCTATCGCAGGCACGCATTGAGTATTCAAAATTGAGCTCATCGCCTAGAGCAGGCTGGGCCCTTGTCAAGTCGGCTGCTTCCGTGGCCCATATCTTGTGGCGTCATTCGCCGCCCGCCCCCGTAACGTGCGAGCTGTGAGCAACTGTACTTGCTAACTTATCGACAGCCTCCCGCGCTGCTAGGTCAGTCGCAAGCAAGGTAGAGCGGCGCAACATTCATTAGCCCAGCCGTCACAGCTGGAGTCTCATCCTTTTTAGCAGGAAGGGGGGAGAAGGGCCATTACACTTCCCTACGTGTGCTTCATTGTGTGAGGGGGGGAGACGACAGCGGTGTGTTTTCTTTTCGATGCCCCCGTAGCTGGGCTGAAAGCCGAGAAACCTGTAGAGGCCGCGTGCCTGACAGCGCTGTGCGTGTGAGTGTCTGTGGGTCGGGTGTGTAAGTGGGGTGTGGGGAAGGTGAAGTGCAATTCTTGCACGGGCCTGAGTTCTCTCTAAGACTCGTTCAGAGGCCTGGAAAACTAACACCGCTCGGTGTTGCTGAGGCTCCGTCGCAGCGGCACCGCACACGGCGCAGTCGGGGCCCAGGGCCGCGCTCGGCATCACCGCAGCACATCGAGCAAAGAGGGCACACGGGGCGCATGAGGGCAGTCGTCGGATCGTCGGCAGGGCTCACTGCGGCCTCCTTTGCGCGCCATCGCCGCCGCGTGTCTCTCCTGCGCAGCACATGTGCACGCGCGGCCGCCGACATCAAATAGCCCAAAGCCAGACGGCAGGGCGCTCTCCAGGAACTGTGGCTTACACCACAACGAGGGTGGGCACTGAGACGCCGGTGATGCCACGCGCGGAGATCCCTGGCGCGGAGCAGCGGGCTGGCTTGGCGCACTGGAATGGGGGCTGGTATGTCTCTCTCAGCTCGTGATATTTTTTTCGGGGGGGGCGGCGCGTGTTTTCTTCGACTGCAGGCGGTGGGTTTGGGGCTTTTGAGGACGAAGGGCGCGCTGCGGTTGTTATATCAACGCACATTGCCCGATGAAGGTGTGCTCTTGTCACACCTACTCGTAGTGGCATAAGCGTAAAGGGACGCCGGGCCGTTTACCCCCTCTGCTTTGGGTGAGGTGCGAGCCTTTATTACCCATCGTTTATATCGCGCGGATCTGATTCCACGGCTCAACTGAGCTCCAAAGCTGCGGTATACGGCTACTCAGCCCCGCTGGCAGGGTGGTAGGCGCGTCTTCATGTCGTTTTCTCATGGCGATCTTTCCTTCAAAGGGCAAAGGGATTTCTGTGCCTTTCTGGTGCGACCAGTCACCTCGCTCTTTGCAAGCGAACGAAAAGCTTAGCACGCTGAGTGATGAGCCTATGCCCCTTCCCGAGGGCGAATCCACACATACGGATGCAAGCATGTGTGACCTCGTGAACCTGTTGCGCATTGACTGGTTTGCGGCCGCACGCTCGTCGCCTCATGGGACGCTCTCTTTCGTCAGACGGGCTCCTTCCCCCCTTTTTGATCCCTCTACGCATTATATGCGCGTGTGAGCGGGCAATCGTGCACCTTTCCAGTGAGTTTTTCTGGCTTTCTGTGGCAAAGAGATGAATTAGAGAAGCAGAGAGGAGGAGCAGCAGCAGAGATCCTTGCACGCATCAGCTTGGCCTGCCAGTTAACAATATGCGAGCACACGCGGGCTTGCGTAGGACGCTGTTAGCGGGTCTCTCCCTCCCTTCCCCTCTGCTCGGTGCCGGGAACTTCTCCTCTTTACACTCCGCTCATCTTATCACCCTTTCGGCAAGCCCGCCGGCTTCGCCTCGCGCTATGTGGTGACAACTTCGCACTTTTTTGTGTTGTGGCGCTTGCCCGCTTCTGAGCCTCCACCCCTTCCTCTCTGTGCTCCTCGTCTTTGTGTCTCTCTCTTAGATTCCGTCCAAACCGCCTCCCAGAGGGATTCACAACAGCGAAGTCGCCTTCGTTCTTCATCAGCCTCAGCCTATTGCTCCCTCTTTTCAGGCATCTTCGCAGCACAGCGGAGTCGCCATTGCAAACGTGAACAGGAGAGGAGCGCAGCGCACATTACAGCAAAGCACACACGGCGACGTACGCACTCGTGAAAGCACCTGAACCACTGACAAGGGCTACTGCTGCTGTCGTTGCAGCCGACACACTGATGCATAAGGCTCGCACCATTCGTGGCCGACTTAAGTGAAGCGCCTATTCCCTCTCGCCAGTGCAACGTCGAGCGCTTTGCCATCGCGCGGCCCCTTTTCCGTTGAATTTTCATCGCTTTTTTTCCTTCGGCTGCACATATTTTGTGTGCTCGTTTTCCCCCTCGCTCGTCTCTCGAAATCGGTGCCATTCCGTCTCGCATTGTCTCTTCTTTTAGCGCCGTTGCCGCTGTTTCGGGCGCGCGTGCTGCCATGTCCCGCAACGCGGGGTTTCTCATCTCCGTCAAGGGCAAGCAGGAGGGGGAGCTAGAGATTACCCACTACCCCACGAAGCTGACGTGCTCTTTTTGTGTTTTTCTCACAGAGGAGAGGCGAGGTGAGGCGCTCTTCGTGCTGTACCGGCTGCGCGTCAAGGAGTCGTCGATCCTCTTCTCCAAGACATACGGACTGCTGGGGTATGACAAAGCAGGCCAGGCTCAGCCGTCCACGTGGGATGAGATCGCACTGTACGCTCAGCCGGCAGTGATGGAGATGGGCAAGCTCTCTACTATTCGCGTAGAGTACGTCACCATTACCGAGGCGGAGGCACGGGGGCTTATCGAGCGGGGAGAGGTGGAGAAGGAGTTCTGCAGGCCTTTCTTCGCACGTGGGGACACGAAGCACTACGAGGTAAAGTGTACCTTCCATGATGCCCCGCCGCCGTCGGGGGCCAAAAATGGCAGGCGAGCGCGCGGTGGCAGCGAATTCGTCTATGGCTCCCGTGCGAGGAGCGCCGCTACCGCGGCGACGGTGCTCACAGCAGTGGTGGTAATTGTAGGAATCATGGCAGCAAGGCGACGCGGCGTCACCTGGGAGAGCGCCGCGCAGGCTGTGCATAGCTGGACTGGAGTGTAGGATCCATTATTGTTGATTAGAAGGTTCACGGTACCACTGTGGGTCGTTGAAAGCAGCAGTATTGATCCTTGGTGTGATCGGGCTCCGTAGCATTGTGTCTGGCTGCTCCACTACCCCCTTGCACCACTCGCTCATATCTCTTTTCCTGAAGCCGAGGCATCGCTTGGTGGGCAGCACAAAGGTATACCATGGGGGAACTCTGCTCCATACGGCTCTGCGCACCGGGAGAGGAGCCCGCGAAGAGGGAGTGTGCTGTGCGCCTACGTGAGCCAGCTGCGTGATGACTGGCGGAAACTCGGTGGATGTGCTCATCCTGTTGGTTTATAGGGGTTGCTTCGTTGCGTATCTTCTCAAATCAGCGAAGGTGATGGCAACACATATGCACATGCGCACCCATACTCCGTATCGTGTATGGCGTTGTGACGGATCGATGCCGTTTCTCTGCTTCCTGCGCGCTCCCGCGTCGTGAGCGATTGGCGTACGCTGGGAGCTTCGGGCAGTGCACTATGCTCGCTTGCAAAATGTTCCCTCTTTGCTCTCTTTTCTTTCCCATTTTGTCTCTCTTTTGTGCATTGACTTCCTCTGCAGTTCTCCGTCGCTTGTGGGTCGGTGTGCGTGGCGGCACGGGGTAGGAGCACCGCACTTGTGCTGCTAAGCAGCGTGAAGGGGCGCTTCCACGGCTGGTGTGAGGGCGCAGTATCGTTCGTCCTCTGCGTTGCAGCGGCGTTTCCCCTCTCTTGTGCCTTTCCTTTCCCAAGGAGCCGGCGCACTGGTGTGTCTCTGTGCGTGTGTATGTGTGATCACGTCAGCGTCTATGTGTGGCGGGTGCGGACCGAAGGGGGATGGGACGGCATTGCATCTCGCCCCCCCCCCTGCCAGGGTACGGATGCATCGCTCTCTTCGGTTTTTGTGCCTTGATCTGTTCGCCGGTGTGTGTCGCCTCCGGCGCACTTCTGTCGAAACAAAATTTGAAGAGGCAATGCGGCTACTGTGGCTGCAGAGGGCACATCGTTGTGGGTGCCCTGCGGATTTGCCGGTGGCGCTTTCGTCGCGCACTTTTCTGCCCCCCCCCCCTCCCCCCACACACACACACCTACACACTTACGAAGATGTGCTTGCCTCGTTTGCCGCGGTGCCGTCTCACGCCACGTCCGCCCGCAGTGCTTCGCATGGGAAGTGAAGGTGGAGAGAACCATTGTTTCACAAGAATGCATGCTGGGCTCTTGTGCAACCACCTCTCTCTGGGTGTGTCGCAGTGGTGGAGCTTCCTGCTAGCCTCCGCGCCGATGCTGGGCTAGATCGTAGCTCCAAATGGAGCCCCGTGGCCGATGCTTTCCGTCTTCGTCTGCTGTGCACAGCCTTCCGCTCGTCTCCATTGACCTTTTTTTCACCGTCGCTTTCTTTGCTTTTTTCACTGCAGCCGGCGTTCCGCATTGGAGCTGCATCCTTTTCGGGGCGACTGGCCACAGAGAAGCGTGGAGGGCGCCCATCACTGGCAAGCACTCGGAATCCCACGTACGCAGCGGCATACATAGAAGCCGGGTCAGGGACGAACGTGATCTTGCGCTCCTTGACGTGCCTACACGTCGGAACGCTACTGCTCGTGCTACCCCATAGATGTTGCTTCCGCACACATCAGTAGTGTTGTCTTCTTAGAGCCAACTGTAAAAAGGAAAGGTGATTGAGGGTGTGCATCCACGTCATGCCTTTAGGGTCTGTCTGTGAAGCCACTTACGCTGCACCACCATCAATAGACTGCACACATACACTTGCAGAAGCATAGGTGCTGCGGTGACTTCCTTTTCGGTGCTGCCGCTCACACGTGGCACCGTTACGACTGCTTGAGTTACCCATCCCCAACACCCTGTAGACTCACGAAGCGAAGCGCTACTCGGTGACCACGCCGATGGGTCAACGCCGCGTGGAGGTCGCGGTGCGCGTGCGCCCAGATACAGAATCGCGCCATAACTCGTCCGTCTCCCTCAACCATGCAACCCGCCACATAAGCGTGCACGAAGACGCCGGGGCCAACGGACTGGCTGGGAGTCGCTCCTACAAGGAGGACATTCTTTTCGACGAACATGCGAGCAACCGAGATGTGTTTGAGAAGCTCGTGCTGCGAAAGATGCGCGAAGCAACCCCAGAGCACCCAGACACGCTGTGCTTCCTTGCCTACGGCCACACAAGCAGCGGCAAGACCTACTCCATAGCCGGCAGTGAGGGGGAGCCGGGTATTCTCACGCTATGCGTCGAGGAGCTTCTGCGGAACGAGGGTGTTGTGGAGGTGGCAATGCTGGAGGTTTATCTCGAGTCGGTGAATGACCTCCTCGCGCGCGGAGAGCCGCGGCACATCCGCCGCCGCCAAGGCCCTCAGGGCCCGGTGATTGTGGTAGAGGGACTGACGACCTGCGCCCTCACATCTGTGGAGCAGTGGAATGCGGTATCCGCGTACAGCATGGGCTCACGCCGCACCGCGCCGACGGAGCGCAACCCCCGCAGCAGCCGTAGTCACGCCATCTTCACCATCAAAAGTCGCGGGGTGCGTCTCTGTTTCGTCGACCTGGCCGGGAGTGAGCGGCAGACCGTCTTCTCTCCTCAGCTGAACAAGGAGAGCATCAGCATCAACAAGTCGCTCTCTCGCTTGAGCACCGTGCTGGAGGCACTGAGCACTCAAAGAGTAGCCCAGGATGGGACTCGCACGTATGTAAACTTCCGAGACACCACCTTGACAGTCCTGCTGCAGCGCTACCTCACCGGGGCTTCCATGACCACGTTCCTCGCCTGCGTGCATCCGAGCTCAGACTACTACCAGGAGACGCTCAGCACTCTTCGTTACACTCAGCGACTGAAGCGCATCCGAACCCGCGTCACCACAGCCGGTGAGTGCGAGTGGAGTGCCATGAAAGACAGTGAGCATCAGGTGCTACTGGAGGAGCTGACGCGGCTGCGTGAACAGATGAAAGTGTGCGAGAGCACTACCAAGCTTGTTGAGGCAGCCCATCAGCGCCGCATCTCAGAGCTGGAACGCACGCTGGCGAAGCAGAGAGGATCACAGTACGGTGTTACTGAGGCTTCCCTCCCGCTTTTGCCTGCTTCCAGAGAGGGCAGTGCTAGTCGTGTGAGAGACACGCGCCGAGTGGCGGGCTGGCTGCTCACCCGCATTTTAGGAGACCTGCCAGAGCTAAATGTGGGTTACGACGCGTACTTCGACGCCTATTTTCCCCCGTCAGTCCAGGTGATCGGCTACGTGTCCGCCATGGCCAGCCTCGTTCCGCGCACCGCCGCTGACGAACCACTCGCATTCCTCGACGTCGGCGACTTGGCCATGGGCCTTTCTATGCTAGACGCTGGCATCCCCCCGCTCGTTCGACTGCACAAGTCAGGCTGCAGCCACCCAAACAGCTGGGAGGGGTGCGAGTGGGATGGTGACCAGAACACAGTGTACGTGCTCGCCTTCTTCGAGTACCACCCTACGGCGATGTCCTCTTCTGCGGGGGATGCCGTTGACGCGGAGGAGGCCTTGCCCTGCTGCGGCGGCTACATGACTTCTGCACCATTGCTGCCAATCGCGACAGTACTTTGCGTAGCCTCAAGCACCAGCCACCGCGTCAAAGAGGAGGCCTTGCAGCGCCTCGCCGACTTGCAGTGCCAGCAGCACGAGGCCGTAACGGATCAGGCCAAGACTCAGTCACGGACGCCGTCGTCGTCGTCGGTGACGTCCTCTCAGGAAGATGATTCGCCTTCAGAAGCGGCCCTCTTCCACGCTTCCCTCAGGCGGCCTGTAAGTGAGGCGGAAGGAGATACCGCCACTGCCACCGCCGTTAGTGGTGGCACATTCCTTGAGGTGGAGGTGCACCGTCCTCTGGCGGACACGTCGCACATTGTGAAACCGCCCAAAGAGGAGGAGGAGGGCAGTGCCAGTAGCGGCCAGAGCTCCGGCCCGCGCCAAGAGGCCCGCGCCGAGATGCGGTCAGCCGAGCTCTGCTGCGATGTCATCGGTGAGGTTACCTCCCCTTTGAGGCCGTCGGTTTTGCCGCCGCGAGCGCGGGCCGCAGAAAAGCCCACGAAGGTTAGGGCTGCTGCTGCTGCCGCCACCGCGGTGGTGGTGCCACCTCAGCCATTTGAGCCACCAAGCCTGAAAAGAACCTCTCCATCTCGGCCATTTGGGCCTCCGTTTGCGCCGTTGAGCCCAGGAGACGAGCTGGTGCATAGGTGTGGCAGTAAGCAGCGTCACAGGAGCGCGAGGGAGGGAAAGGCCGTGAAGATGCAGTCATGCCAGGGGTGCAGCTCCATGTAATAATGGCTTTCAAGTGTCGCCGCGCTGAAGCATCTCCTCAAGGCCCCTCCCTCCCCCCGAGCTAGAGTTCTGCGGAGGTTCGTTCTCGAGGGCCTTTGCGCTTCACCGCTCAACATGCCCCCGGCGACGATACGCACCTTCTGCGACGTTACACGACACGATTAGCCAAAGAACTGTCGAGGGTGTGGTGCCACAGGGAAGGCTCTTCTCCTCCTCTATCCCTGTGTAGATTCCTCACTTGCCATCCGTCCCTCCCCCCTCTCCCCCCGGTACGCACGCGCACAGGGTAATCAGAGAGAGAGAGCGCCGCACAGAGATGAGTGAGAGGCAAAAAGCGCTCTGCTTGAGAAGCAAACAAACTCGTGGCTCCACCCTCAGAGGTGCAGAGGAGAGATGCTCACCTTCTGCCCAACTACTACGTGCGCTGACTCATCCTTTGTATAGCGCGGCTGCTCAAGCGGTGTTGGACGAGCTTGCCGAGCGTCGGAAATGTATGCCTTCAGTTGTATCTTTGCATGTCTGCCTTTGTGCGTGTGCATGTGCGTATGGGTACCTGCGACACGTGTCTCCCCTCTGAAGCCCTCCCCCTTTCGCCCATCTCTCTGTTTCTGCTGATCCAATTCACCTGCCTCTCTCTCTCCCACGAAAAGATTTGCACACGAAACAGTAATCTGCAGCCATGGCCGTCACCAAAGAGAAGAAGTCCTTCAAGAAGTTCGCCAAGAAGCACTTGGCCGGCGTCATTGAGACCCGCCGAAAGACTGCGAGGTCGAAGAAAGAAAAGCTTGAGCGGCTGGAGAAGAAGAAGGCGCGCGAGGCGAGACAGGCCGCGAGGGAGGAGAAGGAGCACGTGGACCAACTGGAGCGACTGAAGGACACCGACCCCGAGTTCTACTCGTACCTCGAGGAGGAGGACCCGACGCTGCTGGAATTCGGTAAGGAGGACATCAACGTCATCGATGAGAACGACGGAAGCGACGCGGAGACGGAGGTGGACGACGAGGAGGAGAGACATGACGGCGAGAGTGACGAGGAGGACAGAAGGGCAGACGGGGAAGATGAGGAGAGCAGCGGCGGTGCGGCGCCACGCCGTGGCCGTGTCACTCGCGAAGAGCTCACGCAGCTGACAAGCACCAGCAGTGCTGTAGAGGCATGCATCGACGTCTTCGTGTCTGCTGTTCGTGAGCTCGGCTATCGGATCAAAGAGCATCCTCGGCCACAGTCCACTCGAAAGTTCGAGGAGCCTGCACTGGTGAAGGAGGCGCTGGTATCGGTGGCGCGGCATGTCGGCAAGCAGCTCAGCACCTTCATAACAGGCAAAGGCTCGTTCAAGTCGCACAGGACGCGCATGATAGTGAAGCGTCTACTCATGGCACTCTCGTCTGTTATTGGCGAGGGCGACATCGATCCCGTCTTGTCCTCGAGCCTTCTTCATGCCATCGTGCCCTTTGTTCCTCTGCTCCACTACGTGCGTGGCGTGACCAAAACAGTGCTGAAGGCGTCCCTGAATCTCTGCGCCTCTCCCGAGGAGTGGGTGCGCGTCGCGGCGTACGTCGTAGTGCGCTCTGTTGCCACTCGCGCAGCCGGGACGCGCTCCATGTACCAGTCTACAGCCTTCAAGGGCATCTTCCTCACGCTCATCCGCACTGCTCACCAGTACAACATCCACAACCAGTCGACGGTTGCCTTTCTCACAAACTGTGTCGTGGACCTGTACGGCACGGACATTGAGGCTGCGTACCAGCACACTTTTGTGTACCTGCGCCAGCTGGCTATCTACCTGCGCGCAGCGCTCCAGCAGCAGACACAGAGCAACGTTCGCGCTGTCGTCAACTGGCAGTACCTGAACGCGCTGCGCACATGGGGGGCAGTGGTGTCGACCTACGCGGAACCAAATCAACTAGGGCCACTCATTCACCCTGTTGTGCAGATTGCTACGGCGCTGATGGACCTCTTTTCCTCGCCGCGCATGTTTCCAATGCACCTCCACATTATTGAAGTGCTGAACCACATCTCTAGGCGTGCCGATGGACTCTACATCCCTGTTACGCCGTACCTGCTGCGCATTCTTACCTCCCCGAGTGTCGCCCTCTCACACGCGCCTAACGCCGGCTCCTCCAGCGTGGAATGTGTCGATTTGCTTTTTACGATTCGCGTAAAGAAGTCGCAGGCGCGCAACGGTGCCTATCACCGCGACATCTGGAGCGAGGCGCTCTACCTCCTCACCGAGCACCTCGCCACCCACAGCCACACCATAGGCTTTTCCGAGTCCTTCTGGGCAGTGGAGGGCACGCTGCGCAAGCTCAAGACGCAGGTGCGTGTGCCGAAGGTGCACTCTAGCATCAATAATTTGCTGCGTCACATCCAGACAACCTCGCAGAAGATCAAGGCCAAGCGCGACCAGGCCAACTTTGGTCCGTGCGACCTTGCTTCGGTGAAGCAGTTTGAGGATGAGCTAAAGCAGCAAGGGAGCGCGCTCGCGTCCTACTATCACACCCTGCGGCAGCAGCGCATTGCCGACCTCGCTGCGAAGCACAGGGACGCGTCAGGCGGGCGTGTGACCCTGGAATCTGCCGTGGAGCGGCACAAGAACGGTGGAAACGCTGGTGGCAAGCGCAGGCGTCCACAGGCGCGCCGCAGCGCGTGAGACGTGTGGCAAGTGGCTCGTCTGCGAGAAGTTTAAACGGTTTCTGAAGTGTTGATGGCGCTTGATGTCGCGCCTGGGGAAGACGAGAAGGGCTTTCTGTCGTGCTTCTTTTCTTCCATCCCTTTTTCTCTTTCCCCGTTCCCCGAGTGAACAGGCCGCCGGGTGTGTTGTGGCGCTCCTCTCCCTCCTCTGCGGGTGGTTCATCATGACGCGCGACTGCATGCTGGCGAAGGCGGCTAACAGCGTAATTCGACTAAAGAAACGGCTCTGTGCGTTCTCTCTTTGTTTTTTGTCTTCTTCCTTTCCTCTTGTGTGGCGGCGCTTCCGTCTGGGCACATCTGCGTGCGCCACCTTCTGCACAAACGATGAATATCGTTTTCGGCCACTCTCTCTCTTCATTTACGAGTGTGAGTGAGCCATGGCGCGCTGCTGAGCGGTGTCGGTGCGGTGCGCAGGCTCGGTAACGCCTTTAGCTGAAATACTTAACGTGAAGAAGGCCTCGTAGACAAGGAGGCCGTGCACAGGAGCGCGCGGCAGGCGACGCACCCGCAGTGACGCGAAGGGTGTCTCAGATACCAGCAAAATGCGCCACCGCGAAAACGATCAATGAGTGTGAGATGTGCACCGAGGAGCGCAAGCACAGGCATCCCAACAGATCTCTGTGCTCTCGCACGTTGCGTAGCTCAACACCAAGAGGGCTGTTCTTGTGCTGATTGTTTTGTGAGGTGATGACCTGGCCCAACGGCAGTCGTTCTCTTGCATCCCTTCCACTCATCGCCCATCTCTTCTGCCCCACTCTACCTTCCTGTTCTCCCTCTCCCTCTCAGTCACCACAGCCAGTAAACTGAGTCGCACACGCGCATCACCCCGGTCGCGTCATCGATAGACCCGCACGAACGCTGCAGTAAGTCTATAGAGACAGACACTAAGACACACATTTTGCGACAGGCGCCTCGCCTGCACACCTCCGTCTGTATCGTTCTGTACAGTACCTGACAATCTGCATCAGCCATTTTGAGCAGTTGCATCGAATTTCTCTACTGTCCGTCTTCCGCCTCTCCCTTTTGGGGTGAATCGCTGTTTCTATCGAGTCTGGCTTGCATACCCAGTGGCGCTCACGCTTCTGTAAGTCTTCGCTCGTGTGTGCAGGGTGGTCCAGCGTGTGTGTGCGTGTCTGTGTGTGTGTTTTTTTTTGGGGGAGGTTATTGCGAGCTTTGCGGTGCTTTCCCCATTTGACGCGCCAGCCGGCCATCAGACCCCGCAATTACGTATAGGCGTCATTTCTTTCGCTCCGCCTCCGTTCTCCCTTTCCCTTCACGCAGGGCCGGTGTGTCCCCGCCCTTTTCTGACGCTGTCTGCATCTCTTTGGAGGGCACACGCAAAATTCCGCCTTTTCACCTTTCCTCACATCCGGCAGAAGCGCTCCTTCGCATTCTGCTCTCTCTCTCTCTTCGAAGACCCCTTTTCTCTGTCCTCTCGCCTCTGCCTCACTCGCTCGTGGAGTGCCTCGCAGATCCGCCCCTATCTGGACCGTCTCCTTTGAGATCCCACTTCTGGGCATCCATTCTTGTCTACCTACCGCCCCGCATACTTCCCAGGTACACCGCTTCACCAGTGAAGACCGCGGCATAAGTTCCCTTATATTCTTGCTTCCCTTTCTTGTGTGTATCAGTGTGCGCTAGCGGCGGACGACTCTCTTCTAATCGGTTACCCCCGCTCGTCTCTCTACTGGTGCGCCCGTGGCCCTTTTCTGTATGCGCACTTGGCCATCTTCACCATCATGGACTCCCTGTACAACTGGAGCGACACAACCAAGATGGGAGTGGCCTTCACGGGCCTTGGCGTGTTCTTCAGCTTTATGGGGGTCGTGATGCTCCTGGATAGCATTCTACTCACAATGGGGAACATCTTATTTGTGGCAGGAGTGGCGATGGTGATGGGACCGCAGCGGTGCAAGGCGTTCTTCATTGCGCGCCGGCGAGCATCTGCGTGCTTTTTTTTGGGAATTGTGCTCGTCTTTCTTCGCTGGTGCTTTATTGGCCTGTGCATTCAAGGCTTCGGCGCGCTCAACCTCTTTGGCAACTTCTTTCCCGTGCTGGCGCGTGTGCTGGAGTCGACCCCCGTTCTTGGCCCGATACTCCTATCTGCCCCGGTCCAGAAAGCTCTCTCTCTCATGCATGTCAACGATGGCCGAAACTTGCGCAACGTGTGAAACTGCCCGTTTGCACGCTCCCCCCAACCGACTGACCCTTGAAGCGGTGCGGGGGCCAATCCCATAAAGGTGGAGGACTGAGGGTGTGTGGTAATGTGGACATGGTAGGCGGACGGTTAGGCAGGCGCTAACGCTGGTGATGACTGATTAGCACGGCCGAGACGCTGCCTTTGAAGAGAAGGGGTGTACAGGGCCCTTCAGGAACTTGCATGCGAGGACACCTCGAATTTGATGTACTCGCTCGCGTCCATGTGCGTGCTCTTCGTCGCTTCACATCCCCGCTACTCTTTGGCTCGTTGCCGAGCCAGATCTCCAGTATAGGGCGGATGGGGATACCGCAGACGTCTGAATGTCGCCGTGTACTGGCACCTGTTCGGCAAAGATGATGTGCTCTGCCTTCTCTTCGGCTGCCTGCTGGTGGCGAAGTCCGGACCTACAGCCCTTGGCCGTGCTAGCGTTCATTGCCCCCTGCGAGCGCTTCTCGACACCAAAGTAACGAGACATGCGAGGATAGCCATGGTACGCCTATACAGCATGAAATGACTCCATGTCGACAAGGCACTGCCTGGCACTGCGCATAAAGATGCTGTTGAAGCATCGTCCGTCGAGCGACGAGGAACGGTCGCGTCTGTTACTCTGCGGTCTCGCTGCACGCGCTCATTTCGTGCGGGTTCGCTGTCTTTGGAAGCAACGATGAAGGCGCGGAGCGGTTTAGGCCTCTCCTGCTCCCCCTGCCGCTATTGCTAGCGCTCCCTGGCATCAGGCAGAGCGCTACCCTCCCAAAAGGCGTCAAGGTTGTGCCGGCTACGGGCGTCATCACGAGGTGTACCCTGGACGGTCTTCAGGACTGCTACGTAGCCAACTGCGCTTCTGTTTTTCTCCCGTCTCTCCTCTGCAGGCCTCCTGTTGGCTGCCTCCTCCCTCTTTCTCTTTCCTTACCTGTCGCAAGCGAAGAGCACCCACACACCCACTCAGACAAACACAAACTCCGTCTGGCCTCATTGCCCTCGCAGTAAACGGCTTCAAAGATGGAGCTGACGGTAGGGCAGAAACAAGTACTTCTGACGACGCATAAGGCATACAGCGAGGCGGATGAGCTGCATAGCCTCCGAGCGTTCGCGAAGTATCCTCCGCTGTGCACGTATCTGGCCCAATGTACGGAGAATGGCCCCATACCTGACGCCGTTGTCGTGCGGCGGCTGGAGCGCGTGGCGCACCGTATCACAGGCGCCACAGTCGATCTGCTCTACGGAGACGCGCGCAGCAGCATCCTCACGACGCGTGTGCTGCGTCTCAGCGACGCCCGCCCGGCTGTGCTCGTGCCCATCGTTGCTGTAGAAGGGCGGCGCTATGCAGTGCTGGCGCAGCAGGCGGTGGTACCTCAAGGACTCGCAGTTGTGAAAATGGCTATACGCGGTGTCGTGGATGCGGAGGGAGCCTTTGCAAGTGCGGCCTACGCCAGCGCCCTGGCAGAGGTCGGATTGCGACTGGCGGATGCCAAACCCATCAAGCCCACGGCTTTCACCATAGGCAACGAGGGTGAGCCCCCGACTCACCTTTTTACTGTGTCTGCGGCGTGGGATGCGGAGCAGGCGGAGAAGCTTCGCCAGAACCCAAAATTAGCCCTGGTTGCCTTCAAGGACGTCTTCACCGCTGGGGATGCCGCTGCTTCGTTAGCGGTGTCTTTGATGCCGGCCGCTGCCGAATGACAACGCTGGCCCTCTTTCTTTAGCCATGATCTGCGCTCTGGCCTCCTCTCTGTCTTTCCCACGTTTTTTCTCTGTCGTCGGGCGACATCCTACCGACAAGGCCTGTCTTCGTGTATGCATAACTACCCCCCTCCCCCAGATGTCGAGCGTCTCTCTTTCTCTGATGTACAGTCGAATGCCGCTCGCATGCCGTCGTGTGCGTACTGGAAGCTTCAATTGTTTCCCTTCTGTTCGGCTTATCGTCTCAGGCCCCTCTGTTCTTGTGTCCTCCCTAGAAACAGACACAGCGGCCATTATGTCACTGCTGATTCGAGAAACGCCTTTCGACCCCCCTCCTGCGCATCTTTTCCGCAGCGACACGCGGAGGGTCGGCCACACGCGTCAAGTGCCGTCCACGCCCCTTTCCGGTTAAAAAGAGGCTTTGGCGACTTTCACAGAGGACTTCATGCGAACTGCACATTTCCATCAAGGACGCGTCGAACTCGCATTGCTGTGTGAGGGTTTCTTACTCGTAAGAAGACTCCGACCCGGCACCATACTGCGCCGCCGCCTCTTCACTTGACCGAGGGAGAGTAGTCTCTCCCTCTCTCTTTCTTTGTGCCTCCGTCGAGGGAGCCGTTCAGCCACCATCACCTTCCTTCTTCCCTCTCCACTGGTGCTCCCTTCGACTAGCTGCTTACCGGCCTGGAAAAGATTCTGCTCATCGCCGGTTGCAGACACACGCCTCTGCAGCGGCCATGCTGGTCGAGCAGCGCTCAAGTTGAGCGCACCGCCTCATGCCTTTCTCGTTTGACTGCTCTGCCTTCACCCTTTTGGGCCACCGAGCTGCTGCGCTCCCTCTGAAACGAAGAGCCAATTCTCTACACGGACAATAGCAGAAATGAGCAGATGCACAAGGAGAGGGCATGTGCACTCGCGCTGCCATCACAGGTTAACACTTCATTTCTCGCTCCAACATCTGCGACCCTCTTTGCTGCACACTCATTCCTCGTTCTCACTCACACTTCTGTGCCCGTGTGCTGTTCCCATTCAATGCGCGCGCGTTGCCCGCGTGCACACAAAAAGGGAACACCCGGTCTCTCTTCACTCTCGTCTCTCCATTGGGTCCGCCGGTGGGCTGTTGATGTCGGCGGCCGCGCGTGCACATGTGCTGCGCAGGAGAGACACGCGGCGGCGATGGCGCGCAAAGGAGGCCGCAGTGAGCCCTGCCGACGATCCGACGACTGCCCTCATGCGCCCCGTGTGCCCTCTTTGCTCGATGTGCTGCGGTGATGCCGAGCGCGGCCCTGGGCCCCGACTGCGCCGTGTGCGGTGCCGCTGCGACGGAGCCTCAGCGCGACGGAGCTCACAGCCCTTTTTGAGGACGGCGACGAGCCAGTGCCGCCAGTGGTGCCGGGCACCCGACCGCACCCTCTCCACGAGGCGGACCGGACGCCGTGCCGCGCGGCCATGGCGAGACCGATCCGCAGAGGCGGCGCTGGCGCACGCGGCCGAGGGCGTGGCTTGACTCACCGCAGCGGCCCCCGGCAGCGCTGCCCTAGCCCGTCAGGCCGCGCTCACACACCGGGCTCGGCGTTAACGCACACGCGATCAGGTGCAGGTCTTGACGGGGTGCCCTGCACGCCGCCCGGGCGCCGCTCTCTCTCTCTCTGCCACGCGCTCGCCAAAGGGTCGCGACGAGGCGGCCGCCCTGCGCCCCTCAACGAAGCTCACTGCGAGAGCGTCGACGCCCTGCCGACACGCGGCACGGGAGCGCGGTGGAGAGCCTGCAGACCACGGCACGCGCTTGGAGCCCCTTTCCCACCCCTCCGTCCCCGCGCCGGACCCTGGAGGCGGCCCGCGTGGATGGTGGCACGCAGTCCGGCCGAGTCCGTCTGGCGCCGGTCGCGCAGCGCACATCCACAGCAGGAGCGGGTGAGGGGGTGGGGCAGAGGAGCCCGCGAGCTACGCATGGCGCAAGTCGACGGCCGGGGCCCCGTCGCTGAGCAGGAGAGGCTGGTGAGCTGTTGGTTGTATGTATATTCGTCGGCGTGCGCCGTGTAGTGGTGTAGATTCGAAGCCTGAATGCCCGCTTTCGAAAGGGAGGTTTTGATACGGCTGCTTTTTTCTCTTGGAAGGCCTCTCGTCCGTTAGCCACGAGTCATCGCGTGTGTGATGGATGTCAGCTCTTTCTTGCGGATCGGTGGGTGTGTTGGAAAGTGGGAATCAGCATTATCAGCTCTCGGCAGCGTGCGTCAAGCGCCGCCTACACCGAAAAGGGGGAGCCTCAGAATTGTTGGGACTGGGAGGGCGCCCTTCCTGTTTTGTCCACGTGCGCAGTGGAGCTTCGGGGTACCTTTGGATGCTGTGCATCTAAAAGGAGGAAGACGCTTTATTGCGGCGAAGAGAGGCAGCTGGGGGCATGCATGGTGAATGGTACAGGAGTGTAAGTGATGCGCACTATTGCTCGCTTATGGCGTCCTCGTGGCGTGTCGGAGATGGTCTCTCTCTCTCTCTCCTGGTCCACGAGGTGTGCATCAGCAGCTCTTTTCATCTTCTCCGCGTGTCTCTCCTTTGCCTCCTGACATCAAATCCGGGCGTTCCTCTCCCAACTCCTCCCGAGCTGGCGGCGCTCGACGCGGTAACATCGCCGCAAGCTGGCGCGACTTTCTGCGTGTGTAACTGCAAGACAGGAGACACTTCAGGCTTCCCATCAACGCCATCAATGGACCCAGATGCGCCGTCGGTACTCACGAGCGAAGTTTACAATGCGGCCGAGGTGACATTTAATCTGCTGCAAAACAAGGAAAAGCTCATATCTTTTCTCGACTGCACAACACTGCTGCGTGGCATGGGGATGAACCCCACCCTCGAAGACATGGACAAGCTGAAAGAGCTGATGGCACAGCCCATCCTCCGACTAGAACAGTGGCGACGGGAGGAGGAGCTCAAGCGTGAGAAGGAGAGGCGCAAGGAGGAAGCGCACGAACGGAAGGGTAAGCGTGGACAAAGCCTCAATCCGGGAAAAAAGACCGCTGCGAAGAAGGTGCCTGACCCTGTAGCTGAGGTGGCACCGGTGGACATCACACCTGCTGAGGAGATCAAGAACATCGACTGGAACATTTTCATTAGGTGCACGGAAATGATTTTTCGAGACCGCGCCCGCGAGGAGCGCAGCGTGTTGCAGGCACTGAAGGTCTTTGCAGGGGATTCATCTGCCAGCATGTCACGCGATAAGCTGATCGAAATAGTAACCACCAACGGCGACAACGTGTTGACCCCTGCAGAGGTGAAGATGCTAGTGTCGATGCTGCCGGAGAGCTGCTCGGTAAAGGAGTGGGCCAAGCGCATTGAAGGAACGTATGTGCCTCCGACGCAGGAGGAGATCAACGCTGCCAGCATGCGCGAGATCGAAGCTCGCCGTCAAAGGGAAATGTTAGAGAAAGAAAAGGAGCCTGAGGCGGGTCTACTGGGGGGACTGTAAGCCCGGCAGCGCTTCTTCGCTGTCCTTCAGTGATTGCCTGGTGGCGTGAGACGAGCATCAGGACGTTTTTTTTGGTGGCGGTGTCGACATCCCCACCGCCTCTGACACCCGATACTTCTGCGCGGCGCTGTCCCTGTGACAATCGTACCCCCTGCTCAAGGTAAAAGGGAAGCATCGAGACACTTCGTATGTACAGATGAGTTTCACACGTTGACATGCAATCGGCAAGATTATTTTCTCTCTGCACCCTGACAGAAGCGGCCTGTATGCTCGGTCGAAAGTGACCCCCTCCCCCTGAACCGGCGGGCCGCTGCAGACACTCTGCGCTATCTCTTCGTTCTCATTTTCCCTGAGCCCCCCCTCCCCCCTGAGAAATACTGAGCGCACAGCGGCTATATGAAATCTCATGCCTCTGCGCCGTGACTGTCGGCGCTTCAATTCGATCTCTGCTATATCCCTCTTTTCTCCTTTTGCTTCTTGCTCATTTGGATCGTCGCTCATCACTCGTGGGGCGCCTCAAACACATATATACATGCGTGTCTACTCCTTTGTGCACACGCGGCACTTCATGGGGCGATCGACTACCCGTTACGCTCCTAACGCGATGCATTGGCATTCTCTTTTCAAGTCCGCATCTCGTGAGTTTGCTGTCGCCGCCGGTACACTCATTTATCCTGCCGTCAAGCGTCCTCCAATTGTGCATCTCGCCTCTCTTCCATTGTGGCTTTGCGGTGAAATCCCACTTTTTCGTCGCTTCTGATCTATTCCTCACCTCCAGCCAGTCGACCGATTATTCACAACGTAATATCTACAGCTATTCTGCAGTTTGCAGTCACCGTCACAAGCCATGTCCGAGATGAACCTCGTCGTGAATATTACGTGCAACCCGCCCATCATCTCCATCTTTGGCCCCATCAAGGAGAGCACGGTTGACCTCCTCAACGAAACGATTCCGAATTCGTGCTCGACCACGAACACTGGTAAGGCGCCGTTTGCACTGGTGCGCAAGGAGAACCCTCCGCATTGGTTCGGTGAGCTTCGCGCTCAGTTCGCCAGTGATGATATCGGCACATCGATGTTATTCATCTCGATCCTGGACGCGCTTGAGGAGGAGGGTACCTGGAAGTTACGCGGCGGCTCCTCCATGAACCACGATGACAAGGCCTCCTACAAGTTCTTCTTCGTCCGCGGCGCTCATTAGCTCTCCTCCTCCGCCAGACACAGTTCATGACGAGTCTGCTTGTTTCACGCGTATCGGCTGCCGCTGGTGCTCTGGTACCCCCCATCCCCCGATGGGGATGGCTCGTGTCGGAAGTGTATGTGTATTTTTCGGCGGGTCATCTTTCGCCCTCTTTTCCTCTTGCCCTCCTCTCTCTCCCCCTCTCAGTTTTCATGTACATATGGCAAAGCGCTGACAGCACCGCAGGCGACGATTCTGCGGCAGCCGGACGATGAAGCGTGGTGAGAAAGTAGAGAAGAGAGAGCTGCGGGCAACACCATTGCTCTCGTTCACCCATACGTCTTCTACAGATCCTCTCACCGCGGTCTTGTCTTTTTTCTCTTTTGATTCCGTGTCTGGGATGGGATTGTTTACCCCTTCCACGCTGTTCCTATGACAGTCACCCTCACTCCACCCTGTGATTCTTCTTCATGTTCAGCTCCTGCCGCCGCGCCCTCACCGCGTTGTATTTTCTTCTTGATTTCGTTTGTGCACCCTTCTCCCTCCCTTCCGCCTGGTCCCTTACTCCGCCTCCACGACCCTTGAGACGGAGGCGATATAGAGTAGTTCGGCGTTGGGGCGGATTCGGCAATGGAACCAAAAAACGAGCAAGTGAATGTTGAAAAAAATAGAAAGCTGTAGAATCGTTTGGACTGCCGATGCGGGTGTCGGGACCGCTGCAGGCAGATGCGGCCGGGGTGACGTCGAGACCGACGCAGCGTTGAAAAACTAGTGGCGTTGCCGTTTGCCTGTTTCACATTGAGCGGCGTCTTCGCACTTCTCCTGCGTGCGCCTCTGCTTCTCTGCATCATTCGCTCTCTCGCTGGCTGACCGTGTTGCAGTGTGAACCCCCTCTTACCCCTTCACTACAGCTGCAATTGAGCCAGAATACCTCTCTAGCACATCATATCTCTACCATCACGGTCGACCCCCCTTGATCCCCTCGCTTCCACCGTTTTATCTCTCTCCTCTCCAGTAGTTCTGTAGACGGCGCCCTTTTTCGTGCGCTGCTGCACCTCTCATCAGTTTCAAAGGCGGCCTCCCTTTTCCCACTCGCGCAGTGTGAGACCTCGTCTCCCTCCTTTTTTTCACGAATGTCAAGGGGGACATATACGCGCGCGCGCTAACGCTGACAGCCGGCCGAGGTAGGGAGGCGCTTTGGGATAGCTGCACAAAGCCCCTGACAATAGCGATGCAGCTCTCTTCTCTACCCCTGGCGACGCAGATGCTGCTGGATCCAGCAGTGGAGCTACAGCCGTCCATCCTTGAGGAGTGGAATGCGGCGTGTGCTGCAGCCTGCTCACAGGGTACCCAGCGCAACGGCACTGCCCCGTGCTTGACTATGGCCAGGGGCGGTGGCGTGCGCCGGCGCGAGCAACGACGGCTTGTCGACACTGAAGACTTTTTTCAGCTTGCAGCGGCCCTAGACACACTCGCAGACGAGCTCAACGCGAATGCTGGCCTTGGTGCTGCATCGTCATCTTTGACATCGGAGCCGCCAAAGGCAATGGTAAGCCGCGCACTGCGGGTCGACGAGCTTGATCCGAACGGGACGGCTGGCCTGAAGGGAACACAGCTGAGCAATGCCCTCGAGGCTCACCGGTTGTTTGGCGCAAAGGAGTACCCGGCCGCCTTGGCTGCCTTTCTCCGCGTTTCCTCGGCGTGCCTGGCACACGAGTTGACGCCGGCTCTGCTGAACAATGTTGCGGCATGCTACTTTGTCATGGAGCAGTGGGATGCCTGCGAGACCACCACTCGCCGCGTGCTCTCTTTTGATGCGACGGAACGCTATCCGAGTGCTCGGCGACTGGTGCGCGTGTTCATCTCGCAAGGACGCTTGCAAGAGGCGCAGCAAGCCGTTAGTTTACATCGTGATGCCATCGAATGGGCTGCTGAAGTGGCGGCGGTGAAGGCTTGTGCTAGCTACACCGACTTCTACGCCACCCGTCAGTACAGCAAAGCTCTCGAAAGCTTAGATGTGTTGTTGTCACTGTTTCCATGCGGTACCCTAGAGGCGGTGAAGGCGCGTCTCCTCTCTCTGGACAACGTAGCGCAAGCAGTACAATACGCCGCGCAGCGTTCCCGAGATTATGCCACGTCGACGGAGCTGCAGTTCTGCGTGTGGGCACTCACGTTCCATTCCACTACCTCCGTGACGGGGCTCTCAGCTCTTTTGACAGACATGCAGGCCGCCTCGACGGGCAAGTCGGAGCTGCGATTTCAACACCTCCTGAGAAACATCGCGCGTTGTAAGGACGCCTTCCTGAAGCTGCAGGGCCTGATGGCGGCGCGAAAGTGGAACGAGTCCGCAACCTTTGCCGCGCAAGTCCTTGCAGAACCCTTTCTCCCAGATGCAATGAAGGGCGTTGCCTACTACGAACGTGCTCGCGCGTTGGCTCAGCAGGGAAGCTGGTACGCCGCTCTTGACGACACCCACCGAGCATTGTCCTACACTGAGGCAGTGAACCTGCGCGCGGGCATGCTGCTTCTTGTCGCGCGCTGCGAGGAGGCACTTGGCCGCCTGCGAGACGCTATCGACCATACTGAGGAGAGTCTTCGCCTCGCCTCTAATCCTGCGGCTAAAGAGCAGCTGCGCTTCCTCAAAGGATGCTTGGCACGTGAGCAGGCGTCTAGAGCTGCTTCTGGAACGGCGCCGCCCACGAAGTCAAAGGAGGTACCGAAGCAGACGCCGCATGCCAAAACGTCTTCTTCAGCTTCTCGCGCATCAATTGATGCGCATTACAAAACGCTCTATCTCCCCTGCAGCGCCACTGCAGTAGAGGTGAAGAAGTCATACCGGGACTTGGCGATAAAGTGGCACCCGGACCGTTGGTGTGGCGCCTCAGAGGAGGCCATTCGTACTGCAGAGGCGACGTTCAAGAGCATTCAGCATGCCTACGAAGAGATTATGAAGAAGGCTTTCTGAGAGAAGCCGAGGACGTCCACCGATTCATTCCTCCTTCCTACAAACGCTACGATCGTCGCCGCGTCTGTCTTGACTACCCGCGGAGGTGCAACTGGCAGCGAGCAGAACATACCACCACACGACACCACGAATGCGGGTAGCCACCACTCCCAGCAGTACTCATCCCGACCACCACCACCGTATACGCTACCTACGCCTCCCCAGCAACCAGCTAAAGGCTGCTCGACGAAGGCCTTGTCTCAGCGTCGCTCTGCCACTCTTCCCGCATGCGTCGCTGTGCCAGATGCGCAACTCGATCCGGTGCAGCATGCTCTGTAAGCTCACCCTCCTCTTCTTCCCCACAGCTGTGCCGACTTGTCTCGCCTCTGTCTCCCGTTTTCGTCCTTCAACACAACGCGGCAACTCTGCACGAAACACGGCCTCGAATGAAAGCATCTCTAGCAGCGCCCCTCCTCCTCCGCCCCAGCACGTTTCAACTGCACGAGACTCCACAGTGAACCTTTACGCAATACAGCACTCTACAGAAATTGACACAATCACTTCTTTGCTTCTCCTCCTTTTCGTTTGTGTTGCTTTGTTGCTCCTCTAAACGACAAACGCGCCGCCCTTTCCTCACCCGCGCGCAACTTCATTTCGTCGCACACCACGGTGCCATTGTCAGTCTAAGCACTTCTTCCTGCGCGAGATCCGGATCGAACTATCGTCACTTGCTGCGCTACGTAGCTTGAGTGCTACCGCAATTCGCGGTCGTTTCTCTGCGCTGCCAGTGCTGCTTTGAATCCTTCCGCACCACCATACATCGACATAGGTGCTAACACATACGCGTTTCTTTTCTTTTTTTCGTTTGCCGCCGAGGCCTCATATCTCCGTAACCGAACCACTGTCTCTACTGATTTGCTTCTCCCCTCCCTTTTACTATTATTAGCAGAGCGCTCCCACTACAACCGTCCTTCTCCTCCTGTCTCAACTCTTCGCCTCACTTTTTTGATTGCTCCAAACTATCTTTGGATCCGAAGCTTTCCCGCATATACTCCTTTCCGCCCTCTCTGGCCCTCGCCTTCTGTTGCTGCACCTCGTTAGCAATCCCTCTACGACGTCGCGCTTCCCCCTTCTCTCCCTGCGGTCGATTACCGCAGGTGTCGAGGGTACTCGTCTCTTTCTCTCTTGCTGCTGCCTCCTCCATCTCTGCCTCCTCCATCTCTGCCTGACGCCACTAGGCACGCATTCGCACGTAAACAGGTGACCTGCTTGACCAATGGGTCTCTTGACGACTGGGGGGGCCCCGATGCGGTGGGGCACAGAGGCCAACAACAAAGCCATTCCCCACGTCAGTGCCCACGGCATTCAGCAGTTCATCAACGTGTTCAAGAACAAAAAGGATCTGCATGGCATGCCATTTCTGTGGGGCGACGAGCTGGAGCACCAGCTGATCCACATCCACGACAACACGATCACCCTCAGTGTTGAGGGAGGACCAGTGATGGAGAAGCTGAGGGCCCGCTCTGACAACTGCGCTGTGTGGAACCCCGAATACGGCAGCTTCATGGTCGAGAGCACCCCAGACCACCCATACAGCCTGTCAGTGGAGAGTCTCCATTCCGTGGAGGAGAGCATCACGAGGCGGTACCACATGCTCGACAAGGAGGCGCCGCCCGGCGTGGTCGGCACCACCTTTGTCACCTTCCCGCTGATGGGCCAGGGCGATTTTGCTGCCTGCGCTGATAAGGGCTCTCCTCACTCGCAGTCGCTTTTCGTACCGGATGCATGCATTAACCAAACCCACCCGCGATTCGCCAACCTGACGACCAACATTCGCCTGCGCCGCGGCCGCAAGGTTTGCATCTTGGTACCGCTGTACGTCGACAAGCTTACAATGGAGAAGACGGTGGACCCCTTGCTGAATATCGACCTCACTCCGCGCAACAAGGACATCCATTGTGCTGTGAAAGCAAGCGACATAGAACTGAAGAGCGAACCCGGCACGGAAGCGGCTGCGAACGCCGCGGCGCTCGTGCCCATCAGCCCTATCGATCCACGTGAGAACGACTACCCTGCCACCGAAACGATGAAGCACCTCTTTACCCCTGCCACGCTCTATTACTACGCACAGTACTTCACGGAAGAACAGCGCGAGCGTATGCAGGAGCGTTACAACGCATGCCCCTGCCCCGTACTGTCGGTCAGCCACCCTTGCATCTACATGGATTGCATGGCCTTCGGGATGGGCGACAGCTCTCTCCAAGTCACGATGCAGCTGGACAACATACATGAGGCGCGTCACGTGTACGACCAGCTTGCCATCCTGTGCCCGGCGTTTCTCGCCCTGACGTCAGCCACACCGTTCCAGAAGGGTCTTCTCTGCGACTCCGATGTGCGCTGGCTGACGATTGCCGGCGCTGTTGACGACCGCCGCATGGAGGAGGTTTCGCGCATTCGCAAATCCCGCTACGACTCCATTTCGGTCTTTATCAGCGACCGAACCGAAAACCTGGAGGAGTTCAACGATTCGAGGGTAGAGATTAACCTCTCATACTGCGAACTGCTGCAGGAGGCCGGCGTGGATGAGCGCTTGGCGAAGCACATTGCACATCTGTTTATTCGTGATCCGCTTGTCATGTATGACAAGATGATCGATATCGATGACACCACGCACACGGAGCACTTTGAGAATATTCAGTCGACCAACTGGCAGACAGTCCGCTTCAAGCCTCCGCCCATGGACAGCAACATCGGGTGGCGCGTGGAGTTCCGCGTCATGGAGATTCAGCCGACGCCATTCGAGAACGCTGCCTTTGCAGTCTTTATTCCACTCCTGAGCAAGGCCATCATCAACTACAAGCCCAGCTTCTACACAAGGATGTCCGTCGTTGACGAGAACATGGGCCGCGCACATCGCATCAACCCATGTGGAGAGCAGTACGTGATGCGCAAGAACATCTTTGCAGACAGGTGTACTGCTAGCGAGACCGAGACAGCGAAGATGAGTATTGACGAGATATTCAACGGCAGAGTGGGCGGCTTCTATGGACTCATTCCACTCGTGCGTCGCTATCTTGACGACGAGGGAAAGCGCAGCCCTCTCATCGATTCCTACTTGAACTTCCTGTCAATGCGCGCCGCTGGCCGTATTCCTACAGCTGCTCAGTACATGCGCAAGTTTGTCAAGACCCATCCTGACTACAAGCAGGACTCGCGCCTAACCGGCACTATCGCACGCGACCTTGTGAGACGCATACATGGCCTAGCCATGAATGTGATCCACGACGACGATTACCTTCCCATGAGCGCCTTCAAGGACGGGAAAGGGGAGGGCATTAAGTAGCGTCTTTTTATATTGCTTCTTTACGAGAACGGCAGTACAAAGAGCCGCACAGTGATCACTCTGTGCCGCCCGGCGCCTATCGGCTTATGCTGTTCGTACGCCACGCCGTTTTCCAGAGGAACGATTTCCCTACCTTCCACAAGAAAATATTCGACGAATACACAGTGTGGTGTATATCTCAATTTTTTCTTGCTTCTTTGCGGCGTGACCGAAGGGTGTCTGCCCGCAGAGATGCACAAAAACGCGGGGTGAACTGCGCTGGCCTGTGCACCTACCTATGTCGCTTGGTTCCTGGTAGACAGAGGCGTGCAGCTAAGCACATGCCATCTTGGTGTCTGACTGCCGCTCGAAAACAACACCCTCTACCACGTTCAGATAACATGCTTCTCTTTCGATCCTTCAAGTTCCTCCGCAGCGGCTAAGGGCGTGCGAAGTCACCACTGCGCAAGTTGGGTCTACAGCCAAAGAGGCAACAAAAGGTGAGACGGGCGCTGGCAGAAGTACATGGAGCACTGGTAAATCTCCGAGCTCCCAGACGGGATGTGAGGTAACCGCCTTGCGCATGTCTGCTGTTGTGGATGCTTGCTTTTCTTTTCCCTTTAAAATTTCTGTTTTGTTTCCTGCGGCACTTACCAATGCCCAAGTTTTTATTGCCCGTGCGTATGAGCATCCCCGTGGTCGCAGCCTTTCTTTCTTCCTCTATCTCGTGCTCCCTAAATGCATTTGACGGCTTTTATTTTGTTGCTTTCACTATTTTTTTTTCGTGCTTCCGGCCGATTCCGGGCGTTGACGGTGGCCTCCGCGCGTGGCATCACCGGCGTCTCAGTGCCCACCCTCGTTGTGGTGTAAGCCACAGTTCCTGGAGAGCGCCCTGCCGTCTGGCTTTGGGCTATTTGATGTCGGCGGCCGCGCGTGCACATGTGCTGCGCAGGAGAGACACGCGGCGGCGATGGCGCGCAAAGGAGGCCGCAGTGAGCCCTGCCGACGATCCGACGACTGCCCTCATGCGCCCCGTGTGCCCTCTTTGCTCGATGTGCTGCGGTGATGCCGAGCGCGGCCCTGGGCCCCGACTGCGCCGTGTGCGGTGCCGCTGCGACGGAGCCTCAGCAACACCGAGCGGTGTTAGTTTTCCAGGCCTCTGAACGAGTCTTAGAGAGAACTCAGGCCCGTGCAAGAATTGCACTTCACCTTCCCCACACCCCACTTACACACCCGACCCACAGACACTCACACGCACAGCGCTGTCAGGCACGCGGCCTCTACAGGTTTCTCGGCTTTCAGCCCAGCTACGGGGGCATCGAAAAGAAAACACACCGCTGTCGTCTCCCCCCCTCACACAATGAAGCACACGTAGGGAAGTGTAATGGCCCTTCTCCCCCCTTCCTGCTAAAAAGGATGAGACTCCAGCTGTGACGGCTGGGCTAATGAATGTTGCGCCGCTCTACCTTGCTTGCGACTGACCTAGCAGCGCGGGAGGCTGTCGATAAGTTAGCAAGTACAGTTGCTCACAGCTCGCACGTTACGGGGGCGGGCGGCGAATGACGCCACAAGATATGGGCCACGGAAGCAGCCGACTTGACAAGGGCCCAGCCTGCTCTAGGCGATGAGCTCAATTTTGAATACTCAATGCGTGCCTGCGATAGCGATGCGTCAGCATGGCTCCGCGTCCGCGGGCCGAGGAGGTGCCGGCCGGCGCCCGACTGCCTCGTCCATAAGGACTGCACGGTCATGGCGGTGCGTCAGCGACCACTCCGCGCGACGGAGCTCACAGCCCTTTTTGAGGACGGCGACGAGCCAGTGCCGCCAGTGGTGCCGGGCACCCGACCGCACCCTCTCCACGAGGCGGACCGGACGCCGTGCCGCGCGGCCATGGCGAGACCGATCCGCAGAGGCGGCGCTGGCGCACGCGGCCGAGGGCGTGGCTTGACTCACCGCAGCGGCCCCCGGCAGCGCTGCCCTAGCCCGTCAGGCCGCGCTCACACACCGGGCTCGGCGTTAACGCACACGCGATCAGGTGCAGGTCTTGACGGGGTGCCCTGCACACCGCCCGGGCGCCGCTCTCTCTCTCTCTGCCACGCGCTCGCCAAAGGGTCGCGACGAGGCGGCCGCCCTGCGCCCCTCAACGAAGCTCACTGCGAGAGCGTCGACGCCCTGCCGACACGCGGCACGGGAGCGCGGTGGAGAGCCTGCAGACCACGGCACGCGCTTGGAGCCCCTTTCCCACCCCTCCGTCCCCGCGCCGGACCCTGGAGGCGGCCCGCGTGGATGGTGGCACGCAGTCCGGCCGAGTCCGTCTGGCGCCGGTCGCGCAGCGCACATCCACAGCAGGAGCGGGTGAGGGGGTGGGGCAGAGGAGCCCGCGAGCTACGCATGGCGCAAGTCGACGGCCGGGGCCCCGTCGCTGAGCAGGAAAGGCTGGTGAGCTGCCAACTCTCATCATTTTGTGTGGGCCTTCTCTAAGGCATAGGTGCTGAAATGTCAGCGGAGCTGTGCAAAGTGGCTGACACGTGTTCTGTTTCCGTACTTGGTGTATATCCTTGCTATACAGGGAATATCTGTGGAAAGGGCGGTAGGGGAACGAGAGGCTGCTGATCTGCCTAGTGGCACTTAGGGAGAGGATAAGGGTTCGTGACAGTGAAGTTCCGGGTAGCCTTTTGTGATTGTTTCGGTGATGCGAAGAGTTTCACCTGTAGAAGGTAGCTGATGTTTGCGTCGTGATGCCCACCTGCCCAGGCGGTTGTATGCTGAGGGCGAGGTAGCTTCGTTGCTGAGAACAAGAGCGGTGTTTGAGAGAAAGAACGACTCGTGAATGTCTGCTTAGCTCCATGGCGGGTGTGCTCACGGCGGGGGATTTTTTTTTTGATTTGTAGATTGTGCGCCGTGCTTCTCGAAAGAGCTGCTGCAAAGGGTACCGGGCAGAACACAAGATACACGGTCTCTGCTTGCAAAGGGTTGCATCGCTCGCGATTTAGACTTTGTCCATGGTGGCAGCGGCAGCGTTTCTCGGCCTGCAGTCGGGGGGCTGTATCTAAGAGATTGCTGGAACGAAGACACTCAGAGCGTTTCAGGATCTGTGTACCCAAGGGGCCTTGTGAGTACTGCAGAGCCCAAACTCCACCTGCATTCGTTGTGCACACTTGACGATCGACTCGTGTAGCGAAAGGAATCCCCGAAAATACAAAGAGGAATGCATACTTTTGAGAGCATGCGGACTATCCAGGCTCCTCGTCATGGAGGCCGGAACACGGGTGAGCGTCTGCTTTTACAGAGCCGGCAAATGCTTCTGTGAAGAGGCGCTAGAATGAAAAAATTGTGCGAAACAAAAAAATGTCACAACAAAGGCATTGACGGTAATCCTAAGACAGAGCAGTTTATACACACGGCGTCTTGCTGCTGATGGTCTTCTCACTACCGTCGTTGTTCATCCCCTTACCGTTGCGCCACGTGCGGCCGGCAAACGATCAGCCCTTCCCCCCTCGCTCTACACATTTCTGTCTCCTTAAGGCTCTCCGCTTTCCGCTCAGCTGACCCCCTTCCCTCCAAAACGAAGAAATACTGGGCCGACATTCCTTGTTACGTCCGTCTCCCCTCCTCACAGGAACCTTTCAAGCAGGCGATGCTACAGCCAGAGCGCAAGCACCTGCCACGCATACGAGGGGCGGTGACCCTTCGCAGAGGCAAGACCTATGCCACACCACAGGCCGCAGTAACCTATCGCACCTCCGAGCAGCGCTGCAACCTCTATACAAGCGCTGAGACGCTGGGCCACATCTATGCACCAAGACCGCTACTTCACACCACAGACGCTGCCACGGCCCAACACCCTCGCGCAGCTCATGTGCGCCGTCTTCACCGTGCTCCTGCCAGCTCTCCCGTGGCTACGGTAACGAAAAAGCAGTGCAACCCTCCGCACCACTTGATGCCTCTCCGATCCTCCTTTCAGGCACCTACCGGCTACTACACGGATGCTCTCAACTTCTCAGGTGCCTTGGAGGAATCGCAGCGGGCGGCTATCAAATTCGAGGAGCGCCGCTGCTGGGTGCAGCTGCAGAAGCAGTACGGGAGCTCTGCGCGAAAGCTGATGCCGGTTTCTACGCAGTCACTTGTCTGCGAAGCGGAGTCGCCCAGCTACGTCACGGCGGCTGATCCTGCCGATACGATCGCGTTGGCTTCCTATGCCTCTCCACCTTTGCCAGATAGCAGCATCGAGGATGTCAACCAACAATATCTTTCCCACAAGCACCTACGCGAGTTGAGGGAAGGAGTCTACCTTCTTGCTGGAGGCCACCTTAAAGCCACCCAAAACACAGCTCTTCTCCTCACAACACTGCGGCGACCCAACGTCGAACGTTATGTCATCCTCTGCGACTAAGGTGGTGACTCCCACTCTTTGCACAGCTGTACACGAGAATGGGCGAACACCATTGGCAGCACCATCGGCGCTCGACTCGCTACATGACAAGAAAGCGGCGCCCGCCAGCTCTGATACACCCTTCAATGATTGCTTGCGAGACACGGCGTGCGCCGTGGTGGATTCGTGCCCGCCTGTCACGCAGCTGAAAGCACGCGACTCCGTCAATCCACCATCACAGAGCTCGTCGGAGGCGGCACCCATTCGTGATGGAGGCAACAGTATGGAGACAGAAGACTTTCCTCATCTCACTGCGCAACTAGAGCCTCCACGTAGAAGTGGCCCTACCGTAATGGAAACGATACACAACAGCAAGGATGTCTCATTCACCAACACAGCGGAGCTGCGTGCATTACGAAGGGAACAGGCTGCCGCGCTGGTTAGGTCCACGTTTTCAGGAATCTTCACCGCCTTGCCCC
>NC_090154.1:2500-7500 GCF_017916325.1 Leishmania martiniquensis
ACAGGAGCCTTGCAACGCCTGGTATCTTCAGAGGGCGGCGGGGACATCGAGTGAAACCCTTTCAGCAGGGCTAAGCGGGTATCGCCACCTGAATGCGCTGGTGGGCTTTTTACCTCAAACCCACAAGTGTATGTATAATGGTGTCGTGAAGCATGAGACACGGTGCCGCCGAACTCGTAGTTTGCAGTTGATACGCAAGCCACTTCAGCCAAAAACTGAAGATACGTGCGTAAGAGAGAGAGGGGGGGAGCGTTGCAGTTAAGCCACTGGCGCCCAAATCTGTGAGGAGGTGGTCCAGCCTGGTCTCCAACCCTGCCGCAGCGGCCTTCTTCAGGCGAGTCGGAGGCGTGGTGTACAGTGCGGACCGGCTGTACATCGCCTACTACCTGATGCGACACGCTCGGAGCTCTCAAGGTTCGAGCCATGGGAAAGATTTCCATGCGCACGCAGGGGCGGAGCCGGACTGCGAAGACAGCCATAGCAGCCCTTGCACACCCGCGGGTACCCCCGACGGAGGGCCGCGCCAGCCGCAGCAGCAGCCCACACACAGCTCCAGCACATTGCGCGGCATGGTGGGGTGGGGCGGAGCCCAGCACACAGACCGGGGCGGAATGTGACAGCGCGGCGCCAAGTACAAAAGAAGAACACAGAGGGCCTCCCAGTGGCGGAAGAGAGCATCTCGAAGGCCGTCCAATCAGCCCAAGCGGTCTTGCGGGGTGGCGGCTTAAAGTGGGCCTACACAGCCTACAGGAAACCACGCCCCATCCTTCGGCGCTCGCTAGCACAGGCGAGCGTACTGCCGTGCGATTCGCTCTCGCTTCGGGACCTACAGCGCCTGGTGCGCATGCGACGCACCCTGCGGACGCGGGCCGCCGTGTGTTTTCGCCTCTTTACCTGACCTCCACTGCATCGCGGGGGTGCTGCCACGGCGCCCGAAGAAGGCCACCAGCAGGCCCACAGTGCTTCATTCTGCTCCACCTGACCCCTGCGCATCGCGACATGCCTGCGGGGCCTGCAAGCGATGTGGCCACGTGTTTCTTCTCTCGGCGCACACTGCGCGAGACAGACAGGCAGTAGCAACGATGGTAGCCTGCACGTGGGTGGCACGGTTCCTGCCGCACCACTACGCCTGTACGATCGGTGATGCGTCATCACCTCCGCGCCGATTGCGCCGTTTACTCACCTCCGCTACGCAGGTGGAGCTCCGGTAGGGGACCTCTACTGCCCCTGTGCGGCAGAAACTGCAGCAGCGGCTGCACGCTCTTCTCCTATCCGAGCTTCTGAAGGAGGTGTCGGGGTCGGAGGGCGGCCAAGCTCGGATCGCCGAGTGGCTCACAGGGTCTGGATCTACAGCAGGACACGTCTCACCGACCCGACGCGGCCACTTCTGGGCATGCCCTGTGCACTGGCTAGGGGGAGTGGCCCCACAGTGTAGAGCTACAGAGGCGCTTTCTCTCTCTTTCTCTGCGCGCTCTCTTTCAGGGAGCCGATGGCGCCTGTAAACGGGCCAAAGGGCGTCGCTGCTGTACCCACGCCTTGACGCCTTGCACGCAACCGCGCACAAAGAAGAGAGGGGAAGAACGAGGGAAAGTTTCACGGTCTCATTCATTGGCGCTGCCACAGCTCCGCGCGTTGTCTTGCGCCCAAACCGTCCCAGTATACATCGCCGAGCTCAGGCGACCCCGACACATTTTCAGGCCATTTTGAAGCCTTCGTGTTTGCTGCCTTTTCGTTTTGTCGGCCACCCCAGTCTTGCACAACGTTCATTGGCTGAGGAGATCATCCTGCTGTTAGCGGTCAGCGATGGGGATCTGCTTCTTGTCGCTCAACGACCTCACCATCAGGCTAGCATCTGTACGTTGTACGAGCGCATTGCCGGGCCGAGAAAGAGGAAAGGGGTGGCCTGCCAGGGGGCGGAATGCTGCACAAGGGCATCTGACTTATTGTTCTCCTGGAGAGATAGGGCATCGAGCACACACGCACACAACGCAAACGCAAAACACTGGCGGGAAAGAAGCCTACAGGGAATAGAGTAAGTGAAAGCTCAGACGACAGGACGTAGCAGCAAGGAAACTCGGCGAATGCCGTAGGCCGAGGTGATGGGGAGAGTGAAGGAGAAAAGAGCAAGAAAAGGTGGCAACAACAAAGAGCAGATTCCCACAGGGACATACACAAGTGAGAGGGCGTTAACGCACAAGGAGTGGGCGGCGGGAAGGGTGTGGCACTGTTTCACTAAACGACGTTGAACTGCACGAGGAAGAAGCCGACAAGAGCGATGATCAGGAAAACGCAGCAAACATACAAGAAACAGTTCATGGGCCGCGTCTCCTTCATGAACTTGTTGATACGTCTGTTTATGCTACGCAGCTGCTCCGTCTTTTTATCGATCGTCTGCTCGGTTTTATCCAGCATATCGTTCTGCATGTCGATCTGTGCGCCGATATGCACAGCCAGCTCGTGCAGCCTACCAACACCCTCCTTGATGCGATTGAGCCCCGCTTCGATCTTGGCGTCCTGTGCAGCGATGGTCTTCATGTGCTCCTTGGTCTCCTCGTGGTCCTCCAGCCTACCACCACCATTGGTGTTGTCCACCAGCTCCACATCGTCGAGGTCCACCGTATCACCATTGCCGTTAGCCTTTCGTCGCATGCCAAGCAGCTGCTGTCGTAGCTGTGCACGCCTGCCTAGCTGCCTTTCCTCCACGGTGTCTATTTGTCTCTTCCCTACCTCGATGCGCTGCGCGTTCATCTCTTTGAGGTTTTCCAGCGTCAAGACACAGTTTTGGTACTGTGATCGACGGCCCTCGTAGTTGCGCTCAAAGAGCTGAACCTTGCGCTCCGTGGGCTTCTTCTTACTGTTTTCTTTTGCCAAGCGGTGCTCGGCCGCATCCACAAGCTTTTTGATCTCTTCCAGTGTGTCTTCCATGAACCGCAGGTCCTTGCGAATCTGGTTCGACTGCTCAATAGCCATATGGTCCTGCCCGTATTGTCGGCAGCCCTCGTTGCGCTCGTTGATATTGTTCTTGGTGCGGGTGGCTGCTTGAATGAAGAAATGGGTCAAGTCCTGGAATGGGTCACCAGTGGCTTCATAATTGCCTTTCTCATCCTTTGCGCCGGCTTTTGCTCGCACACGGTGAAGGCGGCGAATGGTGTCGCGCAAGGTCGCGCGCATCAACCCATCTGTATTGGGGATCAAGTTCATCTCCACACTAGTCCCCAAGGGAAGCACGGGCGCGGCGATGACAGTACGACGCCTATGTAGATCGGCACTTGGTGCACGTTGACGCACCGTATGGCTATACGCTTACGTGTGTACTCGACGGACGGCGCGTGCCGAGCGACCGAGGCTGAGAAGTCGCAGTTTCAAAGTTCGTCCTCCTCAAGTGGAAAAGGTGTGGGCATGAATTCATTAAACACCACCGAAGAAGGTCATTTTCGATGAGGAGCCGCGGGCGCGGAGAGAGGCAAAGATGTGCAGGAGACAAGAGCCCGAATCACCGCTACTGTAGCCTAGCAGAGCGTTCATTCGTGCTGGCGTGAAGGCAGAAGTGTCCTTGTACGCGAGTAGCATCGCAAAGTGGTGCCGCGTCGCTGTGCCCTCCTCTAGGCGGCAACAGAGACGGCAGCGAGAGTCCTTCGATAAGGAAGTACAATGGCGTGCAGCACGCACGTCTAGCACTGTAGCCGAAGGTACCCTTTATCTAGGCCGAGAACTCTGAAAAAGGGAGTGAATGCGCGCAAGGTGCTCAACATCGAGCGACGGAGCGGATAGGGAGCGGCCCTTGTAGCGGCGCACACCAGTCCTTGCCACCTCGAGCCGCACTCATCTTCTAGTGCATCAGTTTGGCAGTCGTTTCTCTTGGATGTTTCTTTTTCTTCTGCCACGATTTCGTCTATTGCGGCCGGTCCTGGGCTTCGGGTGTGTGAACTTTTTTGTTTGTTTTTTTCTTTCTCGTTGTTACTTACCAACAAAAATAAAAAATAAAGTCGGAGGCACGCAGACACGCACTGGCAGACGCCATTGCGCGATGAAGAGTGCGATAGGAAGCCCTTTGTGCCGGAGGGATACTCTCGGGTGGACACGTGCGAAACATCGTTCGCGCTCGTGTGCCTGTATCATGCCCCGCAAGAGGAGGAGGGTTCTTGTGGGGTGATGTCGGCCCTCGACAGGGAGGCGAGTGAAAGATGACCACTACCTTTTTCGTGCCTTGCTCAAGCACACCTTTTGCTTCTCGTTGACTGTAGGAATCCCTGCATGCTTGCTTGCCCCACCTCTCTCTTCTTCTCGCCAAGACACCGCGCAATTTGAGGATACTGGAAGTGCGCTCCCTCGCCACAAGCCGTCCTCAGTTCTGAGCCCAGTCTACCACACGCCACCGCCGTTCGTCTGCTGGGAAGCACGGTTGAAGGGGACGGCAGACTGCTGGCGCAGGGCCGACTCGGGCACCTCTGTGGAGCGGAACCGCACGGGAAACGCGTTGCCAGCGGCGCGCTGGTGGGAGAGAGGCACCGTCGAGGGATATGAGTTGTACGGCGTCTGTGCCTGGGTGCCCATGAACGGGCGCGAAGCCGGCACACGCTCTGACGCGTTGTTCCAGTAATCGAACTGGCTAGCCGAGGGCCATGCCTGCTGCTGCTGCGGAGGCTGCTGAATGCGCGAGTCGGTGCCAAGCGACCATTGCCGCGTGCCCAGGTTGGCAGTGTCGGGACGATACACAGCGTGCTGCTGAACTGTGGGTGGAGGTGTTGGAGGCTTGCCAGCCTGCGCTGAGAACATATACAGGCCGCGCTGCGTTTCTGCCGTATGCGTCACACGGGGTGGCAGCTTCACAGACACAACGCGCTCGATCTCCAGTACGTAGTGCGGCGCAATCACCAGGGCTACTGGAGCCGGTGGTTCCGGGATCGGCTCCATCTCCACCACGGCAGGGGCTTGGACGGTGTTAATCACTACCTCCTCTTCTGATGACTCTTCCGGCTGCGCAGGCTGAGGCTCCGGCA
>NC_090154.1:15000-55000 GCF_017916325.1 Leishmania martiniquensis
ATCCACGCCTCTGAGAGCGTCTCCTCCTCGTCCCTGTCCTCCTCCGTCACTTGCGACTCGGCGTCGGTGGAGCGAATACTCGCCTCGTAGGCATGCTCGCTAATCACGTGGCCGTGGGAGCTCTCCGTCGGGCCTGCGGTGCGACGCCGGCGCGGCGGCAGCTTCGCGCGCTGTCGCGTCGCAATTCCGTATACGACCTCGCCCAATAAGAAAAAGGCGAGGCAAAGCAGCCACGTCCGCCACTTGCTCGATGCGCCACTGACGGCAGCAGCAATCTGCTGAGCCCCCAGAGCGCCTGCCGAGGCCACGTGCGCCTGGGCGGCCGCTGGGCCGTACGGATTACTGGCGCCCATGTCTATCCCCGCGCGTGGCATCCGCTCCTGCGCGTTCGAAAATGCGCGCACTGCCTTCATGCTATAGTAGGTACCGAAGCACACGCCGAAGAGCTCCATAGCAGAGCGGAGGCCCTGAACTAGCACGTTGGTGAGGTGGCCTGCAATTTCCATCCGTGCCTGAAGGCGCGCTTGTCGGTGCTGCTGGCGCTGCTGCCGGATCAGCTGGCGCTCCTTCTTGTGCTCTGCCTGGATACGGCGACTGCGCTCCGCAGGTGACTCATTCAGCGGTGGCAGCGGGGTCGTGTGCTGATTGATGGGGGAGGGTAGCGGATTGGATTGGTCTGACTGTTGCTGCAAATTGAGTGGGGATGATATGCCGTTATTGTGAGCGCTATCACCGCTGTTGCCCAGACTGTTGGGACCGCCTAGGCTGAAGTTGGGGTTGGAGCCGTATTGGCTGCTGCGGGCAAAGTTGTTGAGTCCGCTGCTCATTCCGTAGGAAGACCCTCCTATGAGGCCTGGGCTTCCGTACATGCCGCCCATACCGCCTAAACCCCCACCGTACATGCCGCCCATACCGCCTAAGCCCCCACCGTACATGCCACCCATACCGCCTAAGCCCCCACCGTACATGCCGCCGAACATGATGAAGGTTGGAGAACTTTAATGACGAAAAAAAAGAAAGAATGTGCGGGGCACGGAGAACACGAGCGCAGTGGTAAAATACGATCTCTCCGCGAGGTGCGACGAGCTGCACCGCAAAGGTGAAGTACGCGGCGTCCGACTCAGACATATCGTGAAGGTATTTGCATAAGAGAGGGAAAAAAAGAACAAACGGTAGAGGAAAAGAGGAGTGTGCCAGCATCGTGAAGCCAGTGACAGCGGCGCTTGCAGCTCATGTAGCTCTCTTCGAACGCGCCATCACGCATGAAGGGTAGAGATGCACATAACGCTCTGCTTGCGCTCGCATTAGGACGCAGCAGAGCGGGGGACATCAGAAAGTGGGAAAGGAGCCCCGCTGGCAGCGAGGGGTCCAGCATGCCATGCTTAGCGCTGAAAGGCAGCCATGCATTCGTCTGCTCTTCATTTTCCTTCTCTTCCCGAAGGTGGCAGCAAGAGGAGGAGGGTGCAGACTTTTCGCATCGAGCAGAAGCGCATGCCTACTGCAGCTACAGCAGCAGGCCACGCTTGGCACTCTCGTGTGCTGCTTGTACCTGGGGTGTGCGTGGGAGCGAGAAGTACCGAAGGGGACTCACACGTGACCACCGTTTAAAAAGACGAGTAAAGGGAAAAAAGAGATAGAGGAAAGTAGAAAAGGTGCGCGCGCGTATGGGGGAGTCGAGGGAGAGGGATAGAGAAGGGCGTTGGCGCACGTATTTTAAATTACATCGGCTGCTCCCTGCCTTTCGGCCAGCAGTGCTGTCTGCGAGGCAAATAGGGAGGGGAGGGGAGAAGGAGCAAGCGAGACGCCCATGAAGAATAAAACTAGCGACGGCTAGGTTGAGGAGGGTGTCTTCAATACAAGACAAAAAAGGCAGCGCAGGGCACCCGGCAGTCCAAACATACCCAGAAGGAGAAGAACTTGGCTCTCTCTCGCACACCGCGCCCACATTCACTAAGAAGAAAGGCATCAAATGTACGCAGAGAGCCTAATTTCCTCTGCCGTTCGTGTAACGCAGCTCAATCCCAGCCATTGCGAACAGAGCGTCTGCCGTGGAATCGAGCCAAGTTTTTAACGGGCTCTGCCTGCCCCTCCTCACTTCTCCCTTGCATGCGCTCTGCACTACCGCAGGCAGACGTACCCGGGTGTGCTGTACGCCACGATCCACAGGGGCAGCTTTAAGCGCTCTGCTCCATGGTAAAAGGGGCGACCTCAGGCGCGCGGGAACTGAAAAGAGGAAGGGGGCAGGCGCGTGCTGGACGAGCTCAAGGAGAGCGTTGGAGAGCCTCAGAGCAGGGCTTTTAGAGGCCCGACACCCTGCTAGTATGTCAGGCTTCACTCGCAAGCCCTTCCAGCAGGTGCATCCCCAAATAAGACGTGTGGGACCGCAACGTAGGAGTCTAGGTGGCGCGATGGCGCAGTGGGAGGCGTTTACACGATGCTCGCGGCATCTGTGCCGGATCACCGTATGCAGGGGGAACTAGAAGATGCAGCATGTTACACCCACGCACACACATACACTGTGAAGTGGAGGCGTATGGATCTCTTCGCGCAGTTCTTCGTCTATCGCTATTGTTTTGCCGACCTCTGAATGCGTTGCTCGGGTACGGAGGAAAGAGAAGAACGAGCGTATGCAGCTGGGGCGTGAGAAAGGCGGAGGTCTAGAGACAGCGACACTACAAGCGAGAGCTGAAGGAGACGCTACAATTTCCATTCATCTAAATTAATCGTCTGGCCAGAGCTCTTGGCAGCTCGCAGCGCCTCGAGCTTGGCCTTCATCTCGGCCTCGATGCGATCCGTCTCCTTCCGCATCGCGGACACTTCCTCCTCGTGCCTTTGCCTCTCCAGCATCATCTGCGCCATCACGCGCTTCCGCTGCTCTCCCAGCTCGGCTGTGGTGCGGGTGCGCTCCTGCTTTGCAGCCTCTGCCTCTTTTGCCCGCTCTTGCTCGCGCACCCTTTCCTCCTCCAGCACTCGCTCCTGCTCTGCACGCTTACGCTCCTCCTCGCGCAGTCGCTCTTCAGCCTTGGTGCGCTCGATTGCCTCGCGGAGTGCCTGCTGCTCTTGCGCCTCGCGCACCTTGGCTTCTGCGCGACGTACCGCGTCCGCCAGTTCCTGCCCCAGCTGCTTTTGCGCCATGTCGCGCGTGAAGCGATGCTCAGCGGCCAGGCTTGTCGCCTCAGCCCTCTCCTCCGCTAGGCGGCGACGCTCCTCGGCTAATTCGCGCTTTTGTGATGCCAAATCACGCAGATGGCGCTCGACGTCCGCCTGCTGCTCACGTTGCACTTCGGCGTACGCCTCCATAAGTGCCTTCTGCTCGGCCGCCTTCTGTTCAGCTGCCTCAGACTCCCTCTTGAGCCTCTGCATGTCACGCTCACGGTCGCGCTGCTCCTTGGCCTGTCTCATCTCCTCCTCGCGCTCTTCCTCTCGCCGGCGCTGCATGTCGCGCCACTCCTCAGCTCTGCGCTGCTCCTCGCGCTCGAGGTTCTTGGCATACTCGGCCTTTGCCTTGGTCACCTCCTCGGCCCGCCGCAACTCCTCCTGCTTTTTTTTGAACCACTCGGCGAAGGTGCCCTCGGAGGTGGCGCCGCGAAATCCACCATTTGGAGTGCCGGAGAGGGGGTTCTTTTTGTATTGATCGTAGGCGTCCTTGAACAGCTGCTCGTCTGTGGCGTAGCGCGGCTTGCGGGAGGCGCCGGCGTCGGCACCGTAAGACGATGATGGGTTGGCGGCGGGAGACGACGGCTGTGGAGCCGCCTGGCGGTACGGACGCGCGCCGAAGCCGCGCTCCCGCCGCGTCAACTCACGGTCGTAAGCCGAGCGCTTTGTGGGGTCATTGAGTGTTTGGTACGCGTTTACGACTAGTTTAAAAATTGCCTCGCCGTTTGGGTTCTTGTCTGGGTGCAGCTGCAGCGCCTTCAGCTTGTACGCCTGGCGGATCGCATCTTTGTTGGCAGAACGTGATATTCCCAAGATGGTGTAGTGGTCTTGTTTATCCATTGCTTTGCACGGCAGCGCGCATCCCCGGGTGTGCGTCGGGAGTAAGACTGGGAGAAGGAAACTTCGCACAAATAAATCACTGCGTGTGGGCGTGGCGGAGGCAGAGAGGGGAAGCAGCGAGAAAAGGACAGGAGAGAGAAGGAATGGCACGCATAGAAGAGCCAAGAAGAGGGTCGAACAAGATGCACGGGCCTGACCGTCCGCAGGACGATATGGACAGTGCAACGAGCCCGTTGAGGCACAGGCCTTCCCTCTTGAGTATCGACACCACACATCGCCGCTCCAATGGGGGTGGAGCGCAGCGTATCTACGTGAGCCTTGTCGCGCTGACACGCATGCACAGAGGTGCACACTGAGATGCTGTCGATGAAGCCAATGCAACAGCAACAGCATTGGTCAGGGACGAGCTGTAGGAATGACCGAACACGGAAGGAAAATCATGAAGATGCCAACCGCGAAAAGACGAACGCAGAGAAGAAAGGATTTTTTTAAAGCCCATGCATCGCAGCACATGTGTGTCGCGCAACCATGTCTGTAATGCACTTGTGCAAAACCGAGCTCGGCCATACACCGAGCAGGAGCACATTCCCACAACAGGGGGTGATGGAGAGAGGCACAACGAGGGGGAGCGAGATGGCGAAGAGAGCCCAGGCGATGCACCGAGGGGCTGTCTCTGTGCCTGTGTGTGCTTCCGTGTCTGCTTGGCAGTGGTGCACGTTGTATTCGTCTCCCCTTTATTTCTGCACACGGAATCATCCCCAGCGGCATGTACGCGGCGGCGCGAGAGCAGAATGCCGGCGAGCAAGCAAGACATGCACGCCCACGTCGCGAGCATGGGAGCTTACTCGTTCTGCTTTGCCTGTTCCGCCGCCCTATTCTCCTCCTCGGCTTGCGCTTCGTCAAGGTCCAGCTCCTGCAGGAATCTCTGAGATTCTTTCAAGGCCAGCGGCAGGCGGGAGAGTACAAAGAGTATGACGCATCCGAGTACGGCCGTCTCGCCCCACACACCAATATACTGGTGCAGGAAGTCCAACCACATAATGATGATGCGGTACTTGAAGGTTCCCAGCGCCATCTCCTGCCCCCAGCCACCGTGGCGGGCGCTAATGTGACGCATATGCTCCGGTGGCTTTGCGCCGTAGAGAAGGTAGTACTTGCGCGCATCAGGATTCTCGATGATCTCATACGCGTCTTTCAGCTCCTCGAGCGCCATCTTGCGGTACTCGTCGTCTTCCTCCGTCTCTAAAATCTGCCGACGCTTCTCCTCGTACTTCTTTTTCAACTGAGCAGGGGTGGTGGATCGCGCGGACTTGGTATCCTTCGCGTCGAGTAGTACGCCGAAGAGCTCCCGATCCACCTGCGACGCCAGCTTGTTGTAGGCAAGCTCTACTTGCTTGTTTTCTGCCTCACACCTGCGACCGCAGTAGACTAGCTGACCGTGTTTCTCTTGGTGATCGTGAAAGGCCTGCTTGATTTGCTGTCGCACCCTAAAGTTTTCGAGGCGACGCGCTTTGTCGGGGTCGACGGCAGCCTCCTTCGACGAGGTATTTGTCGCAGACGCGTTAGTCGGATCTGACGCCGTCCCTTGTGACAGGTTGAGGCGGCCTTCGATGCCGAGCGTGTGGTAGTAGGCCTCCAGCTCCTCGGCGTCCACAGCGCGGTGGGGGTTAAGAACTTCGCCAAAGCCTCTACCAGACTCCACCTGCGGCACCTCCAAGTTGTACTCCTCGTCGTACTTAGTGAGCATAAGGAAGATGATAGCAGCGAATATGAGAATGCCAAAGAAGTAACGAAAGCACCTCCCCGAGTCCTCGTGCCGCTCCACGAGCTCGCTCCATTCGGCCTGCGTGATGACGCCGCGGTTGGGGTCGCGGTTGCGCGCTGTGTAACCTGCATAACCGTAGAAGGGGTTCCTCTGCTGTGCACCACCCGTGGCGCCCATTAGCCCCTGCCGTGCGAAGAGGTTCTGCTGCGCCCGCGCGGCACTCTCCTCTAGCTTAGCGCGACGATTCAGCGACTGCTGCTGCCGCACCTGGGCCGCTTTCGGCTTCATTGCACAGCAATACTGTTCTTCTGATTCGTTGTGGGCCCCTGGTCGAGGAAAAGAATTGGCGCTGTACTCAAAAGGAAACGGCGCAAAATGAGAGCGATGACCGGAAGTATTAGTCGTAGAAGTCGGGAGAGCACCGCTTTCCCATCGTATGGCCGTTGTTCGCCTTCTGTTTCGTCACTGCAAGGGCAGCAGCCAGCCTCGAAGCCCACGAGAAAGACGTATGCGCGGCTGAGTGCACCACTCTTCTCGAGTGGATCTGGGCCCTGGCGCGTGATTCTGCGAACCCCCAAGGCCTTGAAGAGGGAAGGGGCTTTGTGATACAGCGGGTCGGATCGCTTCGAGATTACGCGCAGCTGCTGCTCTTCACTTGTTCGTATTCTCCCTTCACTACTCTCTTCTCAATGGTTCGGCGCTCTCGGCCCTCCTTTCAACTGTGCGAAACGAGAGAAACGCAGCACTCGGAAAAGGTCAAGTCATCGAGCATACATATTCGATGGGTGCGCGTATGTTCGGATACGTTTAGAGGGAACAGGTGTGCAAGCATGGGTTAAATGGTACAAGACGAAAGCGAAGATGATCGATTGAAGAACTGGCGTCATTACAAGTACGCTGCATGGCGCTCATCGTGAGGCTGCTGTGGCTGGAGCAAAGGGCGTCGTGCGCAGCGCGCAGCCTGACGGGCGCCGCGTACACCTGTGACTGACGGTGCCACACCGTGCGCCAGCGTCAAGTGCATCGCTTGAAGGAAAACCCCGTGGGCTTTCGCCGTTGCACCGCGACACCGAGCTGTTTGTGAAAGAGGGAGGAAGAGGTGAAGGGCTCTGTCCTTCTCAGTTATGAGAGAGGCCCCTGCCACTCATCGGAGAGTGGAAGAGAACAGACATGGAATGGGCGCTGCTGCCGTGGTGCAGTCACTTTCCTAGCTGCCCACTACCTGCCGCCTATGCTTTCCACTTTGTGACCTCTCTTCAAAGCCGCTCCGCTCTGCTATCTGCTCATTTTCTTTTCTGGCTTTCGCTCTCTCGCATCTGTTTTTTTCCGTTTCTTTCGGCGTGAAGGAGTGCGAGGAGACACGCCGCCGCCGCCCGAATCCACAACAACGGAAGGGCAATGGAGAGAAGAAAAAAGTGTCGATTATATCGCAGTTGTTAGAGGAGGGAGGAAACCTCTCTCGTTTTCTCCTCCGTTATTCTTCAAGAAGAAAATCCACACACGTACCTGCGCATACGAGAAGAAAAAGAACAGCTTACGGAGCCGAGCTGCGAGAGGGATGTATGTATGAGCTCATGGGGGAGCGACGAAGCACACGAACAGTGGTCGGCAGTACCAATACCCCCCTACCGCATGTGATGTGCGCCTCCTTTGCCCTAGGCTGCATACAACCTATCCTTACCGCTTTCCCTCTGAGCTCATTGCCCCTGCGGCGCCCGCCCCTTCACAGCTTCGTGAAGCTCGCCGTGAAGAGATAAGAGGAAGAAGCCAAAGGAAAGCCAGAAAGGCATTGCCCTCTGCCCACTTCATTCGCCCCGTCCTGTCTCTTCATCACTCGCCTCTGCGCCGGCGCGTGCCCCGCTGCCTTTCCCCGCCTTCCATTACACAACAGCGCACCCCACACACACACAGACACAAGCATAGGGAAACACGCGCACAAACATGCGCGCACTGCGATATCATTCACCTGTCGCCCTGGACAATGCCGCGAAGGCACCACTTTGCACGCACGGGGCTTCACAGCCTTTGGTCCAAGGTCGCCCATCCGCCCCCCTCTCCCATCCGCACACAATGGAACATTTTGAGAGTGCGGCCGAGAGCAGCGGCAGGGCCGCAGCCGACAGATGAGTGCCTCTTAGACGAAACAAGGCCCTTTACGCAGCCTGCGGGACGTTTTTGTAGTAGCCCGTGACGACGCAGTGGTCTCGCTCGAAGGGCTCCAGCGACACCTGCTCCTTCGGACGGAGGCCGGAGTCCTTCAGTTTCTGCACCTCGGACGCGAATACGGCTGCCGGGTCGGCCGTGGAATCGATGCAGTTCGCCTTAATCGAAATCACGAAGCCGCCGTTCCCCTTCAGGAAGTGCTGGGCGTTGAGGGCTAAAATGCGCGCCTGGTCTGGTTGAGCAACGTCCATGAAGATGCAGTCCACCAGGCGTGGAATGAGCATGCGGTATTTCTGTGGGTAGCGGGCATCCTCCAAGATAGGAACGACATTGCTGCGGCGCTTCGTCATCTCCTCCAGGTCGCGACCGCTGCGATGCGAGAACTCCACCGCATACACGACGCCCTCCGGCCCCACAAGATCGGATACGTGGCTAACAGTAGTGCCGCTGGCTGCGCCGAGGTACAGCACGGCGGAACCAGGCTCCATGTAGATATTCGCTACGCCGGCGTAGATGGCGGACGCGAGCTTGGAGCGGTACGGGTTCCACACGCGGAACTCGTGCGATTCGGACTCGCCGGCCACCGTGCCATTCACACGCTTCTCGCTGTACACGGAAACGCCAGGGACCAGCGACCGCGTGGAGAGGGTGTCCTTTCCGGCCAAGAGGTAGCACCCGCCAAAACGGGCATGCGGGTGGAAGATGTTACCCTTAGGTGCGCCCGCTCCTCCCCGCCCACCGCGACCGCCGCCACGGCCACCACCGCGACCACCGCCACGGCCACCACCACGCGCATCGCCTCGACCACCGCCACGGCCACCACCGCCACGCCCACCAAAGCCACCGCGTCCGCCGCGCATGATCGCCAGGTTGCAAGAGTGGGAAAGTATGTGAATGGGTGCGTCTGTTTTCTCTCCTGTCGCTGTCTTCGTGTGCAACGACCCAAAAACAACACGGAGAGGGTATGTGCAAGCAAGTGTGTTTGCGGCCCGTCTGTACACCCAGCGTACTAGGGAAGAGGAAGCGTGAAGAAGGACCAGCGCATGCGAAAGAGAGTTGAAAACTGCATGTGGAAAAAGCAAGAAGCACGGCGGACTACGGATGCAGAAAAATGAGGAGGGCACTGCACCGCGTTCGACGAAGTCCTGTCCGCATACGATGCATGAACTGCCGGAGAGGGGGCCGGCGAGGAGGCCCGAGAGCTCGAATCAATGTCCCCTCGGAGGCATTTGCTTCCGTATGGGAGGAATACAGAGAAAAAAGGCAGGTGCCGCATCATAGCCGGTCCATGCCTTGTTCCACCTTCCTCGAAAAAGGGATGAACCGCGCCCCAGCCGAACGTCGAATCAGCCAGCTAGTGGGACCCCCACAGCGCACAGAGTGGTGCGTCTGACACTTTGCGTGTGCGTGTTTGTGTTTGGGTGTCGAATCGACGGAGGCGCACAGACAGAGAGACGCGCAGAAGCAACGGGCTAACTGGAGCGAAACGAGGTAAGTGGAGGGTATTGAGGCGAAGAGAGCAGGAAAGGCTGCTACTCCCGACGTCTCCCACCCTTCTCCCGCCATCCGTGCTCATCGAAGCAATACTATGCACCGAGGGAAGTATAGGAAAGAGGCCATCGTCGAGGGAACGGGAAAAAGTGTGCACGTACGGCCAAGAAGATGCACAGGCAGACACACACACGCACACATTGACGGCTGGGAGGCGCACAGCATCGTCTTTTCGATAACACGCGAAAGAGCTCAGCAAGGCGCACATAGAGTTGTGAGGGGAGACGGCAAGCAGATGCGCATGCGGCACAGCAACATCGCGTTGCACTTCGCTTCCCCCCTCCTCTCCCTAGATTTCATCTTCTCTTGGTCCCTTGGATCTTGACGAAGCAAGGCCCATGACAAAATGCCCTCTTCACAGCCCAGGCGTCCGGAACAGGCGTAAAGTGCCAAAAGCCTTGAGACGAGGGCACCATAGCGGTGGCCACGGTCACTATTGTCCTCCACGTCACCTATCTACCCCACATGCATGCGCCATAGTCAGCAGCGCCAACGCGTGCAGTGTCCCCCTCGGAGAGAGCACCACGTCACACCACCGCTTTCTGCTTTGGGTAGCACAGGAGAAAGAGGATGCAGAATGCGACGTGGGCAAGAGGGCGCGCATGGCACACGCACCTTACCTTCGAGAAGGGGCCGGAAAACAAAGATCGTAACCGCGATGCTGGCCACTGTACTGATCAACAGCACCCACTAGGCGAGCTTATTTCTTCACAGGTGTCGCGCTCAGGCTGGATAGCACTGAGCGCATCTGCTCCGTGCTCTTGGAATACTGGTTCGGCCTCTGCAAGTCCACCAACATACCTACTGCGTTCCAAACAGCGCCGCTCTTCCGGCAGTCATCGATTTTCTTGGCGCCTGCCTGCTGCTCCTGCTTATGACTTGCTTTGGCGGTCATTACCTCTTGCTCCCGCTTTACCTTGATCGCTTTCAGATACTCTTGCGCCGCAGCGATGATCTGTGTCTCCTTCGCCTTTGTTGCTGCATCTATGGCCGCAGTGCGGCGGGCGATCTGCTTTTTCAAAGCCTCCATTTTAGCACTGTCAGCCGTGGAGGGCTTCTCTGGCGGCGTGGGCGGGCTGTTCGGTGAGCCGTCGGGCGGAGAAGAAGCGATAAAGCCATCCGACGCCGGCTGCGACATTGCCACTGGCGTAGGTCTCGGCTCCTCGGGAGAGCCGGGGTTAGGTTGCGCAGCCACCGGTGCTAAAGGAGTACCGTGATTTTCATGATGGGATGGGAGGCTTGCCAGTGCAGCGGCTCCGGGAGGATTCTGCACCGGCGCGCTTGGAGCGCCCCATTCATTGTCGTCCTCATCCCAAGGGGCCCTCACGGCTGCTGTGGCGGCAGGCAGCGGGGCCGACGACATCCCAGCCCCCGACATCCTCGGCGGCGAGCGTGCCTGCGACGGCTGACCAGCGCTCATGTTCACCGAGAAAGAAGCTGGAGAAGCGCTGCCGTCTTGCGCCGAGGCGGGCGACTGCGGGCTGCCCACCGGACCACGGAACGGAGAGCCTACGTGGTCTGCCGGCAAGGCTGGCGATCCAGCGGTAGGGGCAGATGAATCAGGGTAGCCGAACTCCATCGCGGAGCTTGAAGTAGAGCGTGGGTAATGACGCGAAAATGACCCGAAACCACTACAGCAACACCACAGAAACAAAAATGGGAGGCCGACAGTAATACGAAGTGCGTCGATGATCTGCGTCCAAGAGGGGTGTAGGACGTACGTCTGTGCAGAGAGAGCGAGTCGGTGGCAGTCGCAGAAAAGGACAGCAAAAGGCAGAAGAAAAAAGGTAACGGTAGGTGAGCAAAGCTGCAGGCTTCGGAGAGGGGTCAGAGTGGGGGTGCAAAGAGCCGGGTGCATGCGCACATACCGTGACGCACCGAGAGGCCAACATAAAGAGAGAGATGAGCAGGTGGTGAGGTGCCCAACAGGAAGAGGAGTGCGCCAGCAGATCACAGTTGAGTTGAAAAGTGAATCGAAGCAAAAACGAAAGACAAAGTGAAGCGCTGTCTCAAGATGGCGGTCAAGTGCGCGCAGAGCAGGTGAGAGGTTACCACCGATGGACGATTGGCAAAATACGTATTTGTGCGTGCGTCATATGTCAGCACGCCAGTCTGCGGCATATTCTCAACGGTGCAGAAGAGCGGGGGTCATGAAAACCTGCCCATAGCACTCAGTTAACAGCTTTTTTATTCATCTAAGCCCCCCTTGGCACTGTGGCGCCGCACTTTCACTCGAATCAGATGGCCTTGTGGCGGTTGCTGGCACCGTTGCCGCACGCGAGCCTGTGCGCTGACCAAAACACACGCATACACGGAAAGCAAATATAGCAGAAGGCAACGAGAACGTTGACAAAAGAGAAGGGAAAGCAAAAAAAGAGGGAGATGAGTGGCGAGTGGAAGCGGAGACCAAGTGTCGAGAAGATAAATCAGCACAGACAGCGGCTGCAGCGGAGTGCCGGCATGGCTCGCTGCACACGCACAATCCAGTGCAGCATCTGCAGTAGTGCAGGAAAAAAAAAGAGACCAATGGAGAGAGAGAAAGTGTTGGAAGGGCTGCAATGCAGAAGAAAATAATGAGAAAAAAAGAAACTGACAGCGATGACATCTGCATTCACCGCGTAAGAGCCAACACCACAATAATGGCTACGACCACAATGAAGAGGACCACAGCACTGCTAATGCAGCCAATTTTACGAAGCGATCGCTGCTGGCGCGATGAGGCGTGGATTTGATCGTGCCCGCGCTCGACGAGAGAGCAGGACTCCGCCACATTGTTCGTCACATGATCCAAGCCTTCCTGCTGCTGGTGCACAAGCGCGTGAAACTCTTGATACGTTGCCTTCAGGTCCATAACAGCGGACTCGATCTCGCGCGCACTCTGTAGCTTTTCGCGCTGAATTGCCTCCTCCGTGTGAAACTTCGACATATCGAGCCTGAGCACCTCATGAAGCACCGCCTGCGACTCTGGAGCGTCGACGCTGTCCTCTCGCACAGTGGCCGTGTCTACCTGCCGGAACGCCTGCAGCTCCCGACGCGTGGCCTCAGCGTTGATGAGCTCGAACATCGCCTTCTTTTGCGCGTACTGCTGTCTTAGCAGCTCGAGGGAAGGTTCCTGGTCATTGTCGATCCTCTCGACGCGAGCATGGCACTCCTCTACGAGGAGACGGGCGCGACGGAGCCTGTCACGAGCAATGGCGTCCCGACCTGTCCACAGCTCTTTCGTGGAGTTCTGCACGTCACTGCAGGCCTTCGCGAGTTGCTGAACAGACCGCGAAAGGACCTCTCCGCTCTCAACGGGCATCTCGCTGCCCAACGCTTTCGTTCTTGGCGTAGCGCAAATGCCTATGCATGTGTGTGTGTGTATGTACGTATCTTGTCCGTCGTCAACGCGACGAGGGAGTGCAGCGAACACGCCTTAACCTGCCAATACGCCTTTTCCACCCACTCGCTCACCCCCACACTCACCTACTGACGAACACGCGCACACGCGGAACCGAGACGCGCCTCAGTGGGCCGATAGACCAGCTCGAGAAGAAAGAAGCAGGAGCAACGAGCACGGAGACGAGGTGGTGCGGCGACACCCCACGAAGACGCTCGAGGGAGGAAAAGGTAAGGAGGCAAGCAAACGACAATTGAAAAGGCCCTGAGCGGGGGGCACACAACGGCGTGCAGGACGACGTGGGGCCAGAACGGTGCCTGTGGAATCTATGCGCCTGTCTCTAGGCTGATAAATCAATACATAAATCAATAAATATATAAATATATATATGGAAAGCTCTTGGAAGAGAGAAGACACAAAGAACAGGAGTGTCGTGAAGGAGGTGAAGAGGTACGGGGGAAGAACGATCGTCAGCGTGTGCTTGCTCTGCGAGATACGCGTGCATCTCGCAGTGGGCAAGATCAGCAACGCAACCGCGGGGGAGGTTCAGTGTGCTACGGATGACAGACCCTCCCTCCATGCATGCTTTTTTCGTCGAAAACTTCCCTCGACGCCCTCCACTGCGTTGTCTGTTTCGCCTTTTCGCACCCTTTCTGACAACGCCAGCGGACAAAGCTGCGCGTCGATGACAGACACCGCCACGAATAACTCAGCGCGCACGCAAGAAATGCTGCAGAGCACAAGTGAGCCAGTCATCCGCGTGCACGCCTGACCAAGAGGAGGTCACGCATAGAAGAAAAAGACAAGACGGCGAATAGGAGAAGCGCACACTCCGACTCGCCCCTTCATGCCCACCGGTGAGATACCTTCCCCCGAGCAGAAACGTGAAGACATGAAGCAGCAGCAAACAGCAGCAGGAGCGTCGAGAAAGGGTAACGGCGCAACGCGCTTGCAAGTGTTGCCGATGGGAATGGCAGTCGCTGCAGGAGTCACTCTAGAAAGCAAGCGCCGGAACGTTAGCTGCTACCGAGCATCTGCCCACGGCCCCAGTTGTGCGAGCCGCTGCTAGCCTGCTGATTTTCGCCCCGCCGCGCCGCCTGGAAACGAGGGTCGTATGGGTGTACCTCAGGGCCGAAGGAACCGACGCGGTGCGTCAGCTGTGAAAACTGGCGCTGCAGCCACATTGGGGTCTCCAACCACCGCTGATTGTGCGAAACTGGAACGACATCCCTGAAAAAGACGTAGGCGTGTCCAGCCACAATGCCAATCATGTCGGAAAGCAGCCCCTGCCCCATGACGAGGTGCAGCGCCATCAAGACCCACGGAAACACGGCCGAACGGAAGGAGAAGCCAAATAGCGAGAGCTCCTGCTCCGGGTGCCGCTTGCAGAATATCCAGCACAGCGCCATGAGGAATGAAAAGCTCGTCACGTACACGTTGAAGAAGAGCCCAACAGCAGAAAGGACGCCCACTAGCAGCAGAAACATGTACGCCATGTCGCCTGTCTTACCTTTGAAGTCACGCTCTTCGTTGTTCTTGACGTACGTGACGAACATGGCCACCGTCATGAGCCATGGAAAAGAGAAATTACCGAGGTAGAGGGCAGCCGTTACGAAGCGCCATACCTGCAGTGAGGTGATGGCGTCCGAGGTCAGGACAACCGAGCCGACACCTATCACGTTAAGGGAGCAGGCAGCGGATAGGCCGACCGACGCGATGAGAGAGGCGCGGGTCATGAGGCCAAGCTGATTAAACCAGTCACCAAAGTTTTGTGACATGGCTATCACTTTCTTGCTTTTCTCTGTGTCGCACTGTAGCGATGAGTGAGTGTGGGTGTGGGTGCGCTTTTTTCGCTGCTACAGTCGCAGGCAGATGTGTGAGTACGGATACAACGCGGTAGCCGGAAAGTCAGATGTGGATCCGGAGGGAAGAGAGAACAAGCGTGATGCACTTCAGCAGAGGGCGAGGGGTGGGGTGGGCGAAGTACGCCGTTCCCAAGCAAAGGAGTAGACGAAGAAGCAGCCCCCAATGTGAACCGCTCGCCGCTACACAAGCGCACCTCTCCCTTCCAATCCCCCTCACACGCGGAGGAATGTCACACCCCACTCACATCTGTGTCCTAACAGATGAGTCACCGTACCACTGGCAAGCCACCCACAAAGGAGATCCGCTTGCGCAGTGAGTAACATAGAATCTGCCGCTATGTCTCTCGTCGCGCGACAGGGTCACTACTGGCTCTGGGTACAAGGTCAAGCAAGGGTCGCGGCGCCGCCTGGGCAGGCACGTGCAGTGCCTCAAAGTTCTGCCTCGCGCTTAGAATTTGCAAATTCGCTATGCGGGCTCATCTTTTTTCGTGGTTTCTTCTGTCTCACAGCCGACATACACAAGCACGCGTGACGCATTCATCTAATACACTCATACAGCGATGCGTGCAAACAAACAGAGAAAAAGAGAGAGAAGGAAGACAGTCTTCACAGAGGCGGTGTCGGCCAGGGAGGCGGCCTCAAGGGAGGATGTAAAGAGACGGAAACACTGAGCACGTGCGTGATGGCTTCCCTGAGAGACACACGAAGAAGCGAGAAACGAAATTGGGGCGAATACTCTAAGGAGAAAAGATGAGAAACAGAGAGAGATACAAAGAGAGGTGGTGATGACGACGATGTCAGGAGAACGAAATATACTGAAGCGAAGGACTCGCACGCAACAGACACAAGCGTCGCATGCAAACCAGTCGACAAAGAAGCGAGAGCATCGCATCAAGTGCAGAGAGAAAGAGGAAGGGAGACAGCAGCGGAGTAGGAGATAAGTGTGCGAGAAAGAGAGAGAAAAGTGGACGGCTCCCGATCGAGGTCGTATATCTCCACCTGCACTCACTCTCTCACGCACGCACACACATTAGCCGAGCTTCTTCACCTGGGAGGCACGCACAAAGACGCCTTTGCCCTTAGGGCACGTGAAGTACTGCCTCTTGTCAATGAACGAGGAGCCGTCGTTGGTGCCTTCGTTGCCCTCTAACATCTCCAGCCCAATCCAGATGCCGGCACCAAATGCGGTTGACCCGTTAAATCGCACGATAGCGCGACAGCCCTTATATGTAACCTGGTCGCCAAGGTGCAGCTCATTGGCGGGATTAACGGCGTTGGAGGAGTGGAGCACGCCAGAGGTGGTGCCGCTCGTAGTGCCAGAAATTGCGCTGCTGTGTGGGGTGCGCGACCGATTGGCGGCGCTGCGGCTCGGTGTGACGGAGCGTGTAGGGGTGGCACCGCGAGTGGTCAGTGTAGTTCGCGCCGCAGAGCCAGAGCGACCACCAATGGTACGGGATGGCGTTCCGCTGCGAGCAGGGGTGGTGCCGCCGGCTCGTGCAGGGGTACCGCGTCGCACCGCGGCACCACCCGCGCTGCGCGCCAGCGGACTCCGCCCACGCGTCGCAGGCGAGCGGCGTGGAACGGATCCAGCGCTGCTGCTGTCGTGGCTTCCGGTGCGGCGGTGAGTTACAGCGCGTGAGGGTGAGGAAACGCGGGCCGTTGATGCAGGATAGCGTGTGCTGCGCGGCCGCGACAGTCCGCTCGGCGTCTGCGCACGGCGGGCCAAAGTGTGGGTATCTTGGAAAGCCGGCTGCCGGGCCTCGCGCGCGCGGTCTCGTTCTTCTCGGAGTGCAGCCAATTCGCCTTGCAGCTTGGCCATGCAAACGCGCAGGCGGCGCGCCTCCTCATCGAAGCGAGCGGCAGCTGACTCGACGTCAGCCGAGATGGCTGTCGCCCGCAGCTGCCCCGCCACCACGGAGCCGCGCTGGACCACCACGTCAGCCAGCCACGGATGGTTAAGGGCGGCGTAGAGGGGGGTGCGCTTACTCGGGTCCTTGTTCAGCAGCGACTGCACAAAATCCCACGCCAGCGGCGAGATACCAGGCGGCTTCGGCAGCGGAGTGCCCATGATCGTACGAAAGACCTCCTTTTCCGACGCGTTCGACCCTGGTGAGTAGGGGAAGCTACCAGAAAGCGTAATGTATGTGACGACACCGATCGACCACGTGTCGGCATTGAAGCCGTCGTAGTGGGTCTGTGTGAACTTGGCGTAGAACATCTCCGGAGCGCCGTAGCGGGGCGTACCGATGACGTCCGAGCAAATCACCCGCTTGCCCAGAAGGCGTTCGCAGCCGGGGTATGGCATCATCAAAGCCGTCACGTCAAGCGGGTCCGTCGGGGTATCGCTAGTGCACACGCCGCGCGAGCGCTTTGCTAAGCCGAAATCCGTCAATTTAATATTGTCGTCCTCGCTCACCAACAAGTTCTCCGGTTTAATGTCGCGGTGGATGATGTCGTGCAGGTGGCAATGGAGCACCGCTTTGATGATCTGGTACGTGTACAGCTTCGACTTCTCCTCCGTCAGCTTACCGCTGGAGGTCTGCAGAATGAGCTCGCAGAGGTCGCCGCATTGGACTTTCTCAAAGAAGAGCAGAAACTGCTTTTCCGTCTCAACGTACTCGAGAAACGTGACCACGTTCTCATGGGGCGGGATGTGTCGCAGTACGTCGATCTCCCGCTTGATCTCTGCCATCGCCATCTCCACATCGCCCTTTGCGAGGGAAATGAGGTACTCCTTCTCGATAATCTTCACCACGTACTTCATCCCAGGCCGCGACCCTGGTGGAATGTATGGCGGAATCGTTGTGCACACTTTTACCACGCTGTATGCGCCACGGCCTACAATGTTCGCCTCCTGGATTGTGTACTTGCCGGCCACCACAACGTTGGCACCATCGCTCGCGGCGTTATCGCTAATGGGCTGCATGGCCGCGCGCCTCTAACTGTAAAAAAGGGAAAAAAGGGTCTGCCGCGATGTGGGGCACCGCGCAATCGTATCGACAAAGGTGGGAGCAGGAGTAGGAACTTAGGGTCGTAAGTGAACGACAGTGACTTTCAGGCAAGAGAGGCCAGCGCCCAAGTGTATATCCTTGTGTGTTTGTGTCGATGTGCAGCGCTCCGATGCTCAAGACGGCGGGTAGAAGACCAGAGCCGCTACTTTTGTTTTTTCGCTTCTCGGCCTCGCTCCCTTCTTTGCGCGTCTCTCTGATAAGGCCTGATCGCTTTAGCACAAGGCGCGCGTAGAACAGAGAGCCGAACCACACACACACGCGCCAATGAGAAACACCTTGCAGTTGCGAAAATGTGACGCGGAGACAGAAAGAAGCTGCGACGGAGATCTCCTTTTCCGTGCATGTGTAAGGGAGGGAGTGTGACGGTTTTCAGGGGGGAGGAGGGCGACGGTGGAGCAGCGACGCCGCGCGCACGAAAAAGGAAGCGAGAGGTTTGAGACTTCGTGGAGCCGTCAAAGAGCGTACGGGGCCATGGCATTCAGCGCGTGGTCTGTGATAAGGGCGCGACGTTCGACAGAAGCGCACCTTCACACCCTCTCCTCTTTTTAGAGAGAAAGTCTCTCGGAAGCACAAAGGAAGGGGAAGAAGCGGAAGCCGAAGGTGTTGGCAGATAGGGTGCGGCCTCTCCGACTTCACGCAACACCATTCCCGCGGCACCCTTTTTTAAAGGGATGCGCACCAGAGAGTAAAGAGAATTTGCAGTCGCTCGCCGACGGCAGTGCGAGCCGATCGCGCAGGCTCTTAGATACTGAACGCCCATCGCTCCTCTTCCGTTTTGTGTAACCTTCAATCACCTTTGATTGCTTTTTTGCTGCCATGTGGTGTAGACCTGCTCACTGTGCGTCTCTGCATGCAGAAGGTGTAGGCTTGCATGTCTTCCTGATTCAGCTTTTTTTCTGCTTCCCCCTCGCTTAGCTTCCACATGCCCACGCGGTTACACAGTATCAGCGCGTCTCCGCGAAACACGTCTCCAGTATACTGAGTGTGGTTCTAAAGGTGCTTCGAGTGTGGCGGCTGCACCAAGCTACAGCGCTCGCTCGCGCATGCGAAGTTGCCGTCACTCCCCATTTCTCTCTCTCGGTAAGCTCACGCCACCTTGATCATACACATGTATATACGCACATGCATGCACATCGATGTATACGATAGACTACAAGAAAGAGAAAAGGCGGTGAAAGAGCAGAGCGGTTCGAGTAAGGGCCTCAGTCCATTATTCTGTGTGCTAAGAAAGCGGCACCGGAGGAGAGAGGCTAACGCACGGGAGGCAGCAGCGAGACTCAATGGCCACAGGACGAGCAAAAAGACATACGAAGAGAAGGATTGGGGAGAGAGGGAGGGGGAAGGGGGGGCATTGGGCGTATGAGGAAATGTGTAGGTTCGCAACAAATAACAAAACAGCACATACGTGCCGGAAAGGCCAAAGGAGGGGAGAGAGAGCAAAACGAGTAAGAGAGCTGCGCGGGGGGGAGGGAAGCAAAAACAGAAGAGAGCTAATAGTTGGCATGCAGCAGTCGCAGATAGGAGAGGAGGTGCAGGAGAAACCGATGAGACAGAGGTCACGATCGGCATCAGGAGGAGGCGATGTAAGGTGCTACGCGCACCCCAGAATGACAAAGTTCGCTCCACTCCACACCGCACCCACAGAGGCGCACAAAATGCACAAGCGCCAACAGACACTTGATCCATCAGAGAACGAAGGACTGCACGAAGAAGACAAGAAAACGAGATGACAGAGAGATCGACATAGCAACACAGTAAAGGAGGCCGGCACCTCCGTTTGGTGGCACGCCAACATCGCGGCAATGCACGCAAAGAGTAGCCACAGAGCACAGAAATGAAAAACAAATGCACACAAAGCACAGCTTACAGTCACCATTGCACGGCAGGCATGCACAGAGTCGTGCACACAGCCATGTTCGCCCTCTTTCAACCATTGTCGCCCACAGAACTACATGTGCACTCAAGAGAGGAAGCCAGGGCTTGTAGAAATGTCTCTGTCAGATATGACAATGAAGCACCACGTCCACATCAGTTATGGGCAGATACAAATCTTAAAAAGTGAGAGGCACACCGACCCACGGCTCTGACGATCTACCTCGCTTCTCTGCTCCGCTTTACATCAACTTCCGAGAAACTGCCATCGGGCACCGCCGTCTCTTCTTTTCTTTCAGCTGTCCGTGCATCCTTTCTTTATATATATATATACCTTACCCTTGTCGGCTTCAGAGGCCGCCTTGCCCCATCCCTCATCGCCATCAGACTCGGAGAAACACATGCTTCAGAAGGATGGCGGCGGGCGGCCGCTTCGACACATCGCGCTGAAAGCACAAGTCTAAGAAATCGTACGCATCTTGCGAGCCAAGCTTTTGGGCGTCCTTTGGCACTGCATCGGGCCAGCCGGTCGATAGCGCCAGCTTGTTCATGATATGCATCACGTTCGGCATCGGGGTCCACGGAGCGCGCCCCGTAATCATCTCTGCCACGGTGCACCCGGCTGACCAGATATCAGCCTTGAATGGATCGTACCCTTCCTCGTCTGTGATCACCTCAGGTGCCATCCAGTACGGTGTGCCAGCCAATGTCGCCGTCGCCGCTTTGCGTAAGGTGCCGTGCGTATTCATGATTTTCGCCTGATCGAAGTCCGCTAGCTTCGCCGTGCCAGTGTCCATAGAAATGAGCACGTTGTCGCCCTTGATGTCACGATGGGCGACCTGGTTGCTATGCAGGTACTCCAGCCCTTGAAACATGTGCCGTGCGTAAACGCGGACTACTGAGTAGGGCAGGCATCCATTCGGTAAGCTCTTCATCAGAGACGTCACCGAGCCGCCCGTGACAAACTCCAGGTAGACGTAGAGCTTCTTTGGCGTACTCTCCAAGTCGACGCGGCTGTGCAGATAGCGAATGATATTTGGATGCACCATCTTCTGGTGGATCTCCACCTCTGTGTTGGACGGCGCGTCGTCTGAGAGCTCCAATACCTTCACGGCGACGAAGTGGCCGCTGGGAAGCACGCCCACGAAGACGGAGCCAAAGCTGCCAGAGCCAAGCTTCTTGCCTAGCGTCACATCCATCAGCTCCTCGGTTGAGATTGCCGCCATCCCGTGATGTGTGACAGCCTTCTCTTTTCAAGTTTCGCTACGGTTGGTGTTATCGACTCTATGGCACCTTTTGGCCCCCTCGTCTGTGTTGTGGGTGGTGTGCTCACTGGGTGAGCAGATGGAAGATAGAGGGGGAGGAGGAGGGGGGTGCAAGAGATAACGAGTGTCCCCAAGAAAGAGAAACGTATTCGCTCGGTGCGCTTCAATGAGCTGTGTTGATGTGCACACCGATGTAGCTTCGGCACTTGGGACCCGATGGCACACTGTGACAAAAAGGGTGTGCGTATGTAGAGAGAGGTGCGAAAAAGAAGCGGAGTTGGACGTTGGCGGTGGTAAGTTCGATACAGTGCTTTAGGCTGGAGGAGAGGAAAGAGATCGATGCGAGGGAAGGGCAAAAGGCGATGTATAAATAAATGAAAGAAACCTTTGAAATGGGGAGGGGGGCAAAGACAACCTCAAAGTTGAAAGCAGACCTTTCAGGAAAAGAGAGCGCTTGATGATGGTGTAGACGCCGGCGAAGAGCAGTCGACAAGAGCTTACTGAGGGAGAGGGCGCCAGTGAAGACAGCAGCACACAGGGAGGGAGAGTGATAGAGGTAACAACAATGGGAGGGAGAGAAAGAGGAGGACGAGGAGAAAGGCGCAAAAGGCCAAAGCAGCCGAAGGAAACGAGGAAGCTGCAGCGGGTGAGAGCCGAAAGCCAAATGATCTGCTAAGCCGGCGAGCAGAAATATGGCAACACGATGTACGAGTGCAGACGTAAGAAATCGCGCGTTTTGCCCTTACCTTTACGTGTTTTCTCGCGTGTGTTTGTTTCTCCTCTCCCTGCAGAGATGTACGTAACAACCGTATAAGTATGCGTGTGTGGGATGGGGGCAAAGATGAAGCTGTATGTTCCCTTTAGAACCTATATGAGTGAACGAACAGGCGTACTCGAAAGTTAGCTGCGCACACGCGCGTTTCAAGGGGGAAGGTGAAGCAGCAGCAAGACATGTTGCGCGTCCAGGAGAGCGAGTGTTGAATGGGTCCACGCAGGGATGCACCCCGCATATGGTATAAGCCCACACAGACCGCAAAAGAGGGAAAAGGGAGAGGAGAACGATGGGCAGGGGTGCGATCGGCATCAGCAGCGCATAAAGGGTCCAGAAGGAAAACGTCAACTGCCTGCACACGCACACGACAGCCAGGCGCCGTCTACATACGCGCATCTCTCTGTGGAACTCTCAAATCGTAACGGCGCAAAGGAGTCTTTCTGAAGCACCTCGAGGATGGCGGGAAGAGAGACACATGTTCCGCTCTCACCACGCTCCCTCCCCATCTCTGTCCTGTGGCTGCCGTCGGGCCCTGCCCCACGAGCCAGACACACACACACACATGGACATGCACGCACGCGCGCGCAGTGGGCAGATGCTGCGCACCAAAACAGAGAAGAAACCCCTTTTCTTCGTTTCACTCCTTACCTTATCGCTGCGATGTTTGCCCATTGTGCGTTTCGTGGAATATATTTGCTTTCTTCTCTTTTTTTCGTTTTGGTTGTGCTTTTGCCTCTTCGCTCATGCATCTCACGTCGTCTTCGGAAGACTCACCCCGCATGGCACCCTCAGCACACGCACACACCACCACACGTGCGTACGCGTGCACATAAACGCAGGCGTGCTCTGTAATCGTCCTCTTCACGAGACGCAGGTGTCAAACAGAGGCATGGGTGATAAAGAAGGGAGGAGGCCAGCAAAAGAAGCAGAGTCGGGCAGCGAAAAGGGGGGAGGTGCGGGAAGGAGAAAGGGAGAAGGAAACCACTGGCAGCACACGACTGCGATATATATATTCCTCTCCCTTCGCCGTTTTGCTGCCCTTTGAATAGTACCCCATCCTGCACGCACAGAAGACATCTGTTTCGCTCTTTCTCTGCACCCGCTGCCACCCCACCTCCATCCTTCCATTGAGAGACGGAGGTGACGCACACACTCGAACAATCACGAACTGATTTCGCCTGTTTGCTTTCGCCTGTTGGTTTGTTACGTTCCTTTTAACACAGAAAAAAAAATTGCAGAGATGGAGTCTCTCTCCCGCCCACGGCCGTACCAGTCCCCCTCCTTATCAGGCGTGCATTCGCGCATGCGGACAAGCGGCCCCCCTCCTCTCTCTCTTACACACACACACCACCACCTTTCTCACCACACCCAGGCAGGATGCGGAGAGGGTCGAAGGAGGAGAGCGGGGAGGGGAGAGAAAGGAAATGGGAGTGGATGGTTCTTCCTTCGCAAGCAGTGCACACGCATACTTACGGAGAGGTACGCGCCCGAGACAGCACACAGCTCAGCGCGGACGATATAACTGCCGCCTACTTCGCCGTCTTCTTCTTCTCTAGTGACAGTGAGAGCTTGCTCGTTGCAATCAGCATCTCGTCCGTGTACGGCTCGAGCGCCGGGGCGCTCTGCGGCTTCAGGCCAGTGATGGGTTCAATCTTCTTGTTGCTGATTAGCAAGGTAATCTTGAAGTGAGCAACAACTTCGCCCTCCTTTTCGAAGAGAATTGGGTACGGGATGACGGCACCGTGCTTCGACATCTCGTTGAGGCCGAGGCGCGCCTTCTTGGACTCCAGGTTACGGATGGCAAACGGGAACGTTGCGTACTTCGAGTCGATCTCCTTCTGCACCTCCTTCGCGCTCCCCATCTTCACCGAGTAGTTCGAGTCCAGCGCGACTTTAAACACGCACGGCCGCGCATCGCGCTCCTTGAGCCTGCCCTTGCCGGAAGTCATGACGATGTCCAGCGTCCACACCTGCGCTTTGTCGAGATCGTAATCGTGCACCATGTGCTCTGCGACCTTGCGTTGCGGGATGCAACGGTAACCATCGATGATGTAGCGCTTCATCATGTGCGAGAGGACGCCGTCCACCGGGGTCACCTTGTAGTGTTCCGCGGCCTTCTCGACTACATCTGTGACCTGGTAGACGGTTGCACCAGGGCGCATTTGACGCAGCGCCGTGTTGAGAATGTTGTAAGCCGCCGTAATGACGCGCGCTGCCTTCTCGTCCTTCCCAAGCTCGTTGTCCTCGGTCACCTGGATGGTGTGCGCGACGACAGCGCAGTAGCCGTCCACGTGGATGCCAAGGTCGTAGTGCACAACATCGCCCATTGAAATCTCCTGCTGCGCCGCCTCGTCCGACGCGCCAGGGCTGTTGTGGCACACGCAGTTGTTAACCGAGATACACGTCGGAAAGGCAATGCCCTTCTCCGTGCCCTTGAACATCGTCTTCACCTTGGCGGTGATGGTATCGTCACCGAGGCGGCACAGGTCGCACACTTTGGCGCCAGGCTTTGTAGCATCGATGAGCACGCGCAGCGTTTCGTTGCACCACGCGGCAGCCTTCTTGTACCGCACGACCACATCGGAATTGTTGATGGTGGTGTCCTCCTCCTCTTCCTCGCCCTGCGCCTCCTCGTCGCCGTAGTCCTCCCACTCTTCTTGATCGACGTTTTTTGACATTTTTGCGGGGGGAGGCGCTGAGTCCCTTGATCGGAGTGCGTTAAGGTTGCTCTGTTGGCGTGCGCCTGTTGCCCTTGTGTGTATGTGTGTGTAAGGGTGAATGGGTGGATACTTGCGGAAGGGAGACAGAGAGGTGAAAGTGGTAGCGCCGATGCCCGCAGCAGTCCAACAGTGATTATCAGCTCAATGAGGAGGAGATGAAACGGACGTCCAGAAGGGCGCACAAAAGTTCACGAAGAGGCACACGCATGGATGTACACCGCCTTTCGCCTTCATGCTGTTGTGCGTGCGGCGCACAGGAGCAAAAGAGAGCGCGGAGACGGATGCATGCGTGAAGATAACGGAATCGCGAAGGGCAACGAGGGGAAGGGGGGGCTGTCGCTAAGTGGTACGTGCGCGCGGAACAAGAAAGGCACGAGATGCAAGCCCCGGATATGTGGTTAGCGAAACTGGACGACAGGTAAGGGAAGCACCAACCAGTGTCGCACGGATGCACTGTACGCCATCGGATCCACTCGGTGCCAGCATGCGCCCCACACACGCCTTTCCCAATTAGTCACTTGCACGCAACTGCAGCGCGCTACACAAAGACCCGGTGAGCAGTACGTCGATTGCACCTCCTCCTTGCACCCTCCCTCCGTGCAGTTCTGCGGTTGCGGAAGATGGAGAGGCGGTGGCACCACCGGCGAGAAGAAGAGCGTTACGCACGATTCCTTTCTTCTATTCCAATGCGTACGATGGTTCCGACCTCCCCCCTTTACCGCAAGCCAGTTGGGCTGCTCTGCATGTACATACGCACACACGCGTAAAAGCACCCGCAAACATGGTTGTTGCTCTATTCGCAGCCTTTCTCCGCTAAGGTGTGCATTCTTGGATCTGCCGTGTGTGCGGCCTCGTCGCTGCTCTGCCGCCGCCTTGAGTACACACTTTGTGCTCTACGAGGCTCCACCTCCGTTGCATCCATACGCGGCAGAGGCGCGCACACGTCAAGCCAGTCGTAGTACCCCCCAAACCGGCTGCCTCTCAGCGTTAGTGAACGGCGCTGCTTGACACCTACCCCCTCCCCCTCCCAACGATTTTTTTTCGGTCCGCCACGTAAACGTATCTCTGCAAGACGCAAAGCAGCGTCGTAGAATCTGACATACAGAGGAAAAATAGAGAGAGAGAACACATTGAAGGAATACAAGTAGGAAGAGAGAGTGAGGGAGAGAGAGACAGACAGGCGGACAGACTCTGACATCACTATTGCCGCCGAAACTGGCAGCATCGAAAACTGAGACAGGCACAGATAGAGAAGCATAAACGTCAAGTTGGAACGGTTTAATCGGAGATATTAATCGCCCGCCTCAGTGGGACACGAAAAGGTGAGAAAAGCAGCGCCGAAACCCATCGGCAAAGCGCGGAGGTGTCGAGGAGGTGTGCCTCCACATGCCTCTGTGCGAACTCAGCTCCTTCGCGACACATCTGCAGTCGAGGAGCAGGAGGAGATGCCCTTTCGGTGCTCCATGACAAACGTGTCGTTGCGCAGAGGTGGCGAGCAGCCCATATCCTTCATTTCCAGCGCTGCTCCATTTTCGTCGGAGTCGTAGAGCGGGCTCTGGGTGGTGTCCTCCGCTTTCGGCACAGCCATGAGAGGGGCGCCGCCCGGTTCCTCCTCCTTGCCACACCCCTCAGTCTCCCAGCCCTCCGGCGGCCGTGGGTTGCGCGGCGGTGGCGAGTCGCCCGTCTCCGGGTACACCACCGCTTTCTCCCCGAAGCGCGAGTGCGAAAGGGTAGGGATGGTTTGCTGCACTGAGAAGGCGACGAAGCCGATGGCGGTAGGAGTAACGACGACGCAGAAAAGGGCGATGCTTAGGCTGGTGTAATTGAAGGACTTGCCTCCTGACTCCGACGTGGGCAGAGGCACCGCAGGGTAGTCACCCACAGGCGTTTGGTCCATCAAGTGTACGCCTTCGACCATGGCAAGGGCAAACCAGGCCGCCACATTGTCGCTGCCATTCACTAGCAATGGCAAGTGAACGCCCTTTGTGAGGATGTGGTAGAGCTGCTGCGTCGGCGTCATCGTAGACTGCGGAGCTGCGCCGGTTTGGAGTGCATCATCAATGAAAAGCTCAAACGCATTGCCGCCGAGGGAAGCCACCAGCACCACCTTCGCCGGCACCTTTAGCTCCGTTGCCGCGTATTTGGCGAGGGCGCCGCGCGCCGCTTCGTAATCGAGCAGGTCTGCTGACCTGTTGAGCGGCAAGAACGTCAGTCGAAGCGACATGGTGTCGTCGCCCAGATGAGTGGCGTTGGCGCTGAGCACCACGTACGCGTCAACGGCGACGAATTCGGGGTTCGCACTGCTCGACGCCGTGGCACACATCTTCAAGTACACGTCGGTGGCCCCGCTGCCACCCAAGGTCTGGGGCATCCATGCCGGCACCGTCACCCAGCGGCGGCCGAGGTCGTCTGTTTCAACCGTCAGCACCACAGCGTACGTGCCGCTAGCACCGCACTGCGGGATGTCGCTCTGCATGCTTGTCACTTGCAGTGCGATCCGTGTGATTGGAGGGTCCTGAGGGTCGGTGAGGAGGATGCGCGTGTCGGCCGAGGACGAGACGGAGAGCGTCAGGTACGGAAGGTAGAAAAGGGAGGAGAGCGTCAGCTGCGCAAGCACAATAATGCGACCGCGGTGCTCTTCAAACGCCATGGGCGATGCCGAGTTGGCGACCGTGCTCACCGCGTAGCAAGGGTACAGCTTCGGTGTTGCCGCGCCTGCCGGCGGCGCCGCAATCAAAGAGGCCTCGACGGTCACATTGGCACTGCTTGGAGAGATGTAGCAGAGGCCTGCCGTGTACGCCGCGCCGGCAGTGCACGTTGCGTCGTTCCAAACCAGCATCAAAAGGACGCTGATAGTTGGAGAAAAAATCCCCATCACAGCCCACGTCACCGTTTGCGTGTGGTAGAGCTGAATTCGGTTCTCGCTCGTCAGCGCGTCGCCGGCGCTGATTGCCTCAGCACGGTACATCGTGGCGACACCAGGGACGACCTTGATGTACGTCTCCGTTAAAAGCGCCCAAGCCTCGCCATTGCGAGTGCACACGGCGTAGTAACCCTCAGTGTTGGTGAAGAGTAGCCCGCTCGTGTCGAGCACTGAGACCCCGGCTGCCGTACGCGCCACCATCACATCTGCGCCAATGTGCGCACTGCGGCACGACGCGTCCCAGGGCACAAAGCCGACTACAACGCCCGAAGCATCAGTGGAAGGACTCAGCGCAACCTGCGGGTGATTGCCCAGCACCACAGCAGCCGAGCCGTACGTTGCCCCGCCATCTGTAGAAAGCTGCAGCGAGCTGAACCGCTGGCAGTGAAGGAAGGCCGCGGCCAACGGCACGTAGACGTCGTTCATTAGCATAATCGCCTGCGTCCGGAACATGTTGCCGGCCATGAGAACGGTAACGCTGCCGGAGCCCATGAAAGCGCCCTCTAGTCGTTGTGGCCACGGGTTCGAATGAAGGACGCCGTTGCACACCTGGATATACTGCTGCTTCGTCTGCAGACCGCAAGTGGAAGCGCTACCGCATGGCGTCCACTCCACGTTCTCGATGCCGGTCTCACGAATCCACTTCTGTCGGCCCCTCACGTACGATGCCAGGTCTACCTGCAAGCCGGTCGACGCGAACATGGACGTGCCAGTCTCGTTGTACAGTCCGGCGCAAACCGTGTGCACACCAGCCAACGCCGTTGGGATGGTGATGTACAGGTGGGTGTCGTAAGACCGGATGCGGACCGTGTAGCCGAAGGCGCAACTGCCGTCTGGAGAGAGACGCACCGCCGTGCCCGACCCGTGAGAGTCGATGTGACTGCTGCTCACGGAAAGCGGCACCGCGTCGTACTCAGGGCCTGCTGAGAGCACCACCGTGCGGGATGCAAAGTCATCGGCGCCAGCCATGGACGTCAGCCAGTTAGTGGGTGGCACGATCATGTAGTCGATCCGCACGTACTCTTCATCGGCGCAAAGCACTCCAAAGGTGTGCTGAAGGTAGAGCGGGAAGAAGAACCGCATGAGGCCGTTCGCAGCGTCCCGCGTTGCCTCCTGCCTGGAGTGCCTGCACATGGCTTTCTTTTCCGCCGCGGTGGCGCCTGCCCTGATCGCCACGAAGCGAAACACGCGGTAGCGCTCCGAGACGGTTGCAACAGCAGACAGGTAGGCCTCTGTGTCGTCTGCGCTCTCTGGCGGGCGTACAAACTCTACTAAGCTTACGGCGCCACAGCTGCCGTTGAAGACCGTCAACACTGAAGCCGATACGGCTGCCGGTGGCGGCATCGATTTCGCACCGACTGTGACCGGCCTGTCGTGGTACATGACGGCGAACTTCTTGTTGTGCGAGGTGTGCCGCATGCACACGTAGCTGCCAGCGGGAACTTCAGTGCTTGTGACGAGGAGAGCGACAGGCTCGGTGGAGGAGTCGCTGTTGCTGCTAAAAGAGTTCACTGGAAGCAGCGAGATCGTCACCCCCTCCGAGGCGCAATCCGGCGACGTCGACGCGAAAGCTGCGTATGCGCCACCTGCGATGCCGGTGGTCGTGCCACCCTGTAGCCTGATCGGGATCGCCGTCGCCACAGGAAAGATGGCAGCCGTTGTCGTCGCGGCGATACCTTGAATTGCGAAGGGTGCCACGACAACACTTTTGCCGTTGTACGTGGCGCAGACGCTCTTGCGGCCAGCGTGCACGCGCTTCGCATAGGCGCGCGAAACGGTCAAGCGCAGGCTGCAGTGGGTAACAAAATACGGGATAGGGGAGGTGGATGCCGTGCAGCGACTGCCAACGGCACCGTTGTTGACCATTGAAAAGGACAGAGACGAAGTGAAGGTGAGCGAGACGTCTGTGGTATACGGTAAAGACGTCCCAGGCCCTGCGAAGCGCACTGTCGCCAGGATATCCGCCCCTTCTTGGATCGACTCTTGGCGTAGCATCACGCCAACTGGCATCTGCTGAAGTGCGATCATCAGTGGTGTGATGCGCAGCTGCGAGTCGACGGCTACGGCATCGCTAGAGCTTAGCGTCACCAGCAGCAGAGCATACGAGGTTACCTTGGATACGTTGTACAGCACATATGGAACCTGAAACGAAACGGAGGTGGTGGTTGCATCCGCCAAAAGAGCTGAAACAGGGCCTGTGGCACCAAACCGCACTGCGATCACCGTATTCGCCGCGTGCAGTGCCTGAATATTTTGCAGAAGAGTCACTGTCGCTGGAAGGTAGACCACATTCGAGGTGAAATCCATCACATCCACCGTCGATGCCGCAGCAAAGACGACGCGCGCCGCCATCTGCATAACCGACAACACCGGTGGCACAGGTGGCTGCGGCGCAGCGGTGGTAGTTGGATAGGGAGCCAGAGTCGTGGTCGTAGAGGAAAGCCCTGAGCTGCTGGAGACGGAGCTTTCTGACTGGAACGACGACGACGACGACAGCTGAGGGGCGGCCGTGGTGGTGGTAGTTGTCGTGTTCGGCGATTGCGTTGTCGTGGTCGTCGTTTCCGTGTCGTCGATGCACAGGTGATTCCACACCACAGAGAAGGGTATAGCGGCCCACGCGCCGGTCCTCCGCAAGATGAGTCGAGACTGGGGGCCAGGCGGAGCCTGGAAGCTGGACGGCATCCACACAGCGGGCCGGCCGTCATCCCATTTGACAAGGGCCTCGGCGACCGTAGCTGGAAGGATAGCGAAGGCGAGACCGTGATTCGTAAGGAACTGCGCCCCCCTCTCGTTGTCAGAGGGGGATTGAACCACGTAACCTGACGTGCCGGCCTCACAGCGGCCGAACGGTGCCGAGAAGGCAGCCTCGCACAGCGTTTGCGGGAAGCACAGCAGCAGCAGAGCAAGAAGTGTACGTGGGTTCATGATGCACATGGATGAGCGGTTGGAAGTCGTCCGGCGCATTCCAAACAGAATGGAAAACAAAAGACGCTTCCCCGAAGTGGTGGGGCGGAGTCAGCAGCAAAGAGAAAAATAAGGACCTAAGAAGAGCGTATATGCGTATAGAAGGACAGGTGAGGGAGCGGCAGAACTCTCCTCTGCCGTCTCTTCCTCGATCCCGCGTTCTCGCGATGATGCTCCCCCGCTGCGCCTCGCCACAACAAGAGAAGGAAAAACGCAAGAGAAGATGAAAAAAAAATGTCACACGTCAGTGCAAAACGAAGAGCTCACGAGATCACGGGCAGGGGCGCCCCTCCTTTCTCTGGCACGGCGCCTCTATCGCAGAACGACGCGAACGCTCCTTTGAAAAAACGCTGAAGAACGATAAAGTTTAGCGACGCCAATTGAAGCAGCTGAGAGAGAAGGGTAAATAAAAAAAAGAAACGCCGCAGGCAGACTGAAGCAGCAAATCAGAAGAAACACTTTGCTTGAGAGAGTGAGGGATGGAGAGATGCAGAAAGGCAGCGTCGCTGCTTCTGCTCAATGCATGGGAAACTTCTCCCTAATGAAACCGTGGCTGCTATGTCGAGGTCAAGAGAGGAAAGAGCGTACAGCGACGGGAAAGGCAGCAAAAGGAGGTGAGGCCAACGTGATTTGTGTCAGTGGCAACTAAAGACTTCTATGAACCTCACCTGAAGCTCGTCGGAAACAAAAAGTAAGAATAAGGATGACAAAAAGCACCCGCGACTTGAAGTCACTCCTCCCTCGTCGCGCTTTCTCTGCTGTCTTCCACTGCACAAGCCGCCGATGAACAGAGAATCACCCCCCCTAGCGCCCCAGAAGACTTTACGCACGTGCGCACAGGCGCAGGAAAAAAGCAGTTGAAGAAGGGCGTCGCCGCTGGCTCCTCGCAACGTTTAGTGTCTTCCAGTGCGCCGGCGCAACCGGTAATTGAAGGATGAGCCGCGCAAGCGACAGGAGGTGTGTTCAGCTGGAGGAAGGGCAAGAGTACGGGCGCAGAAAGAGACGAGCGCACCGACACAGCAGCCTCTGCGATTTTTTGCTCGTCCTTCCTTCGCCTCGTCGGCTTGCCTTAGAGTGTGGCGTATTGACTCAGATGGATTCGTATAGACTCACAGAGCGGCGCTCGGCAGTCACATAATTCGCGCGTTTGTTGCACCTTGTGGTGCTCTCTCTCTGTCTTCGCAGCAGCAGATCAAACTCAAAGACTAAATTACTTGAATAAAGAAAAAAAGACGAGCCTTTCTGTGCGATTCGCTTACGAGTAATGAAAGAGATAAACTCTTTTTGAACGACTCCGGCGTTTTTGTGCGTGTGCGTGTTGGCGAGAAAGCACTGGGGGATCCGCCCCTGGGGAGTGAGAGAACCGGGGGAGATGATTGTCATACAAAAGAGGACAAAGATGAAGGGAATTGGCTACCGCGCTTTGAGAGAGCGGACTTCCGCGCATGGCAGCACGATTGCGCAGGAAACCAAGAAGACCTCTATGCCGTTATCGAGCACGACTCGCAAGCTATCCCACTCGCCGATATCGGTAAGGGTCTTGTTAAGCTGTGGTGACGCAGGTTTCACGCTGCTGACCCCGCCCCCCCATCCCCACTCTCCCCCTGACATCATTGACGTCCTGGCCTAGAGCTGCCTCGAAGCACTCACACTGAGCTCAAGGGACGAGAGGCAGCGATGACCCTTTTCACATTCCTCTGCCTCCGCGGCGGACCGCGTGAGTTGAAGCGCGGAAGCCACAAGCCCTGCGCGGAAGCCCAGCTTGAATTTGTCTTGCTGCAAATCGTCTTGTGCACACCGTGGGTCTTCTTGGCTCAATACCCCCTCTCATTGACCCGCGCATGCCCTCTCTTCCTCGTGCGTCTCTCCCGTGCCCGTTTCGGCCCTCACACTGGCCCCGCGTGTTTGCGCCATTTCGCCGTCTCCGTCTTGCCGATCCCCCCTTTCCCCCTGAGCCATTGGCCTCCCTGCCTCTGTGGTTTCGCGCTTGGCTGCAGCCACTGCCACTACTCCACGTCACTGGAGGAACCGCGGCGGTTGGAGAAAAATCACACAACGACGACAAAACACACTGAGAAGGGAATAAAAACCGGGGCGCAACAGCGAAGGAAGCAAAAAAAAAAATGAAGAAAGAGAGGCGCGCGTGGCCACGCAGATGTACAGAGCAGACAAGAGCTCGGTAAAGATAGAAAGGTGAGCTGCTCATTTCGAACACGCCCGTCTGCCGCTGCACCGGAGTTGTGAGCCCCACGCGGCCCGGCCCGACCGCACAGGCCCACCCCGCCGGGTGCCGAGCAGCCCTCAGAGACACGCGTTACAGCCACGCGCCGACCCAGTCACCTCAGCACGGCCCCCGTCCAAAACGCTACACACACACACACGCTTCGCAGGTCGCCCCACAGCAGCGCCTCCCACCGTGCAGCTCGCGCCACCGGGTGCATCCCCCCTCCCGCCGTGGCGCAGGCCCTCCCCACACCAGGGCGCCCTGTCATGGCTCGGCGGAGCACGCTCCAGCCACGCCGGCACTCCACCCACCATGTAGATCGCACAGCCGTGTCCACCATCGCGGCGCCCCACGACGCAACGCCATGCAGGCCCTGCCCGCTGGCATCCGTGACGAGAAGTCCAGCTGGCCCCCTTCCCTCTGGCGTGGGCACGTGGCCCTGTCACCGCCACGAGTGGCTCGGTGTTGGCAGGAATAAGGGGAGGGAGGAGTAACGGAGCTGCATGGCCCCCCCATGCTCAGTGGGCGCCGGGCGCTGAGGAGCCGCGCGCTGCGGTGTGTCCCTCGCCATCAGGGTTCCTCAGAGGTGTGGGTAGAAGCTTTTAAAAAAGCAGATCTGCAAGCACCCGACCATCCTCGCCAGCGAGCACGTAAAGGCCTCGGCCAGAAACGTGAAACGGATATTAATACATAAATAAGCGACCGAAACGTAACTTTGAGCGAGCGAGAGAAGAGGGCGTTCGAAAGAGGCCAACGAAGCACAGAGGAGGGGTATGGAAGAAAGCGCTGTAGAAGGCGGCCGAGTAGACCCAGGGAAGGGCCACGACGTGGCAGAGGCGAAGAGAGTAACAGGAAAAAAGGCGAGCAGTCAAGTCGGGTACACACCGCCGCAAAAGGAGAGGAGGTCTACTACGGATTTCACGTCTACGGTTCAGCTGCTGAATAGAGCCGGCCTTGAATATGTTCCTCCGAAGAGCGCACTGGAGTTTATGTGAAGCAAAAAGAAACTGAAAAGGAGAGGCGATACAGTTACATATCGCTTTCGCATGTGTGCGTGTGTGAATATGTTATGCACGTTTGCAGATTCTGTGTCGTTTGCCTACGTGATGTTTGGCACCATCACAATAAGGCGCATCAAGCCGGCACAAAACCTCACACAAACACGTGACTCGCACAGAGAGGGGACACCGCAGTCACGCACTCACAGCTCGTCGCATCGAAACGCTGCAGTGACGCGTCACCAATCGCAGCAAGCAGAAAGGGAGCATACCAAGAGACGAAAATCGCAGCCAAGTTTCAAAACAGAGAGAAATGGCCGCTCGAACACATACATGTTCCGCGCGTGCAGCAGAGGTGACGAGTGCAAAGCTGTCACCGCTCGCTATTCCGCCACCAACACCATACCTCTCAAGCTACCCGACAGGTGCCGCACAGGATCTGCTGAGACTGCCGTCCATGTCGTTACCGTTCTCGGTTTCGAGCATGGAGGAACTGATCCGCATCAGTAGTGAAAAAAAAGGAAGAGGGACGCCTAAAGCCAACGTTGAGGAACAGCAGCAACCGAAAAGAGTGGAAAGGGGGGAAAGTGCGACGAAAGGTAAACTAGAAGAGGAACGTAGCTTACATCGAACAGGGCAAACTTACGCACACACTCAAACGGGGAAAATGCAGTCAAGACAACAAGGGCGGCAGATTCGAAGGAAAGAGGTCATGCAAGGCGAAGAGGGGGACTACAAGGGAGAGATGGGAAAGAGGCTAAAGGATGTGAAGCCGTTTCACGTCGGCGTGACGGAAGTGTAGGTTTGGCCCCAAAAGAGGAAAGGCTCCAGGATGCAAAAGGAAAAGGGGGACGTCGCACGTGCGGACAGAGTAGAAGACACGGAATCGAGCCACGGAGAGAGCAAGAGTGGGGACGAAGGGAGCCTGATAGCGAGGGACCTCTCGGAGTGGTCGTAGCGTGACACATCGAAAACTGGGTAGTCAACTGAAGAGACCAGAAAAACGTGAAACACACAGCCAACCGACGAGTGGCAACAGCAGCAGTGCTGCGGGTAGCTGCACAAGAATTCTCATGCACAGACACGCACAGAGAGACATAGCACCAGAAGAGCGCAGCCTCTTCGTGTTTTCCTCCCCTTTGCTTTGTTATTTGATGCGGCTTCTCGTAAGGACCGCCATCCCGATGCCCAGAGAGTACCCCGTCACCTTTCATACCCCTTCCACAGACATGCACACACTTACAACGAGGCATGCGCAGCAGGAGGTAGGGAGACCGAAGAGGTGGAGATGGAGCACGAAAAAAAGGAGAGGACGATGATTAAAAGAGCGGAGAGCGATTCGATGCCCACCGTAGCTCCGCAAAGAGCGGTGTGAATGAAATGAGGGGAGGCAGCGACACCATCCAAGACAGCGCAGGCATAGACAGGAAAGCTGAAGGAAGAAAGTGAGCAGGACAGAGGGGCGCACGTCTGTCTCTGCTTATATCTGTGTGTGTGTGTGCGTGTGCGTGGGGGGGTCTCAGAAGTTGAACTCGTCGTCGCTGTCCACAGCGTTGCTGACGGAGGTCTTGCGCTGCGTCGGCATAGAGCGGACTATGTTGCTGCTGTTCATGCTGGCCTGGAGAGCACTGCTTCCCACAAATGGGACGGAGGTGTTGCTAGCGGAGAGGGGGCTGCGATTCCCCTGGTTGAAAAGATTTGCGTACTTGAAGAGGGACGCGTTAGAGGTGGACGGCGGCGGGCTGCTGTTGCTGGTCAAGCCCACGTTCGACATGGACTGCGCAGCACTCACGCCGCTGGCAGCCATTTGAAATGGGTTGTGCGGCTGGCCGGTGGCGATGCCAGCGTACAGCGCAGAGCTGCTGCCACTACCGGTGAAATAGGAGTGCTGTAGGCACTGCGTCGCTGTGGGTCGCTCGGCCGGGTTGAAGCGCAGCATCTGCTCTATAAGGTCCACCGCCGCCGGCGGTGCCGTGGCGAGGATCTGGCGCAGCGGTGTTGGTGCAACTGTTGGGAAGCGTATATTCAGGCGCCGCGCTAGCTGGAACCCCTCGTCCCACTCATTGAGAGCTGGGGAGCCGAGCACCGAGCAAATCTTGAACAGCTGGTCGCTCTCAGATGTCCCGGGAAAGAGGGGACGGCAAAGGTAAAGTTCAGCGAAGATCACCCCGCACGCCCATATGTCGATGGGGGAGTTGTAGTGCGTCGAGTGCAGCACGATTTCCGGCGCGCGGTACCATCGTGTCGACACGTACTCTGTGAACGGTGGGCGGGAGCGAATCTCCTTCGCAAGACCAAAGTCGGCGACCTTCAGCAAGTCACCCGAGATGAGCAGGTTCTCTGGCTTGAGGTCGCGGTGCATAAAGCCGGCTTTGTGGATCGCCTGCACCCCAAGTAATGTCTGACACATGATGCTGCGGATCTCCTTGTCACTGAAGGCCGCTGTGCCGCTCATTTGATCGGCGCGTTGGCGCTGAATTTGGAAGATGTTCTTTTCGCAGTACTCAAAAATTAGAAAAAGCTCCGTCTTCTCGCGCACCACCTCCTTCAGCTTGACCAAGTTGGGATGCTGCACCTTTCGCAGAGATTGAATCTCCCGCAGTTGCAGGCACTCCTCCCAGCTGTGGAAGCGCTGCTTCATCTTCTTCACTGCCACGATTTCGCCACTACTCGTGTTTCGGGCCTTACTTACGGTACCAAAGGAGCCGTCGCCCAACTGGCCCATCACTGTGTAGCGCTCCATTCTTTCGAAGCCTGAGCGCGGCAACACTACCAATGAGGGCGAGACAATTCAGCAACCAGGAAGAAGGAGATCGAAGGGCGAAACGGCCCTTGTCGGTAGCACGCGAGTGGCAGGGAGGGAGAAGAGCTCGGCCGCACTCACTGAAGGCCGCGCGCAAATGGCCTGCGGCGTGGCCGATGTGTACAATAAGGTGCGTGTGCCCACACGAGCCCTGTAGCGCAAGGCGGGGCGGAAGGGAGGGGCACAGAGGAAAAGAGAACGATGTGTAGCTGGCAAGTGCCAAAAACGAATATGAAAGACAGCCGTTTGGAGAATCTTGTCGTGATGACGGTCACTACCCCTTTCTGCCCCCTTAGATGGGATCTTTTTGACGGCGCCTGACTCTCCTTGGCCCGTTCTCCCACTGTGTCCCGTGACTGCCTCACTCGCCTGCGCGGTTTCACACGCCCCCCCTAACGGTGTATGTCCGCCCGCGTAAGTGTGTGTGTGTGTGTGTGGCACTGGGAAGGGGCAAGAAACAAGGAGAAGAGTGACCTAAAAGGAGAGCGATGCAACAGCGAGCGCACACAGTCTCTCTCTCTCTCTGCAGATGAAGGGGGAGAGAAATACAAGATGAGGTGTGCCAAACATGAGGGGTACGATCCATTCGAAAGAGAGGAAGGGGTAATGTCCACAGAAAGAATCCAGAGATGTAGCCGACATTAAGGACGGTAAACCCAAGGGCACAGCGAAACACAGGCACGCAAAGACTTCTGGTAAGTCGTTGAACGTGCAGCATTAAAACTCTCCCTTTCGTTTTGTCCGCTTTGCTGCGATTGCCACATCGCCTATGCGCGTCGACTCTGCCAGTTCAATCGAGCGAGGGAGAAGGGAAAACGCAAAGTGGTTGAGACACTCGTAGCGCTCTCGGTCTCCTTCCACAAGCACCGTTTCTTAGGTGGGGCAACATTTCCATTTTTCGGTTGTACACAAAGTCTCGCCCACCCTCTCTTCCCACACGCGCTCTACCATCTGCCACCATGACTGCGCCCGCAAACACGCACGCACAGGGGAATAAGCAGATATTCGCTCGCCTGCAAGCACAGAGAGCTGCGGTCCATATAGATACGTGGGGAAAGCGACTATGAGAAAAAAAAACGGAGAAGAGCGGAATGCATCAGAAGCACGCCAGCATGCTCTTTTTTTTTATTCACCCTTTTGCTCACTGGGGAGGGGGGGAGGCGGGGCGCTAAATCGCTCCTCTCTCTTGTGCCCTATTGATAATGAATCTTTTTTCGTGTGTGTGTGTGTGTGCGAGTGCTTCGACCAAGGCGGAAGTTTCATGTACTAGCCTACGCCAGACCCTCTGCAACTTTCGCCCGATCCCTCCCTTCTCGCTAGCTGGCATACTACGACGTACTCGTGCAGTAAGAAGTGCTGCAAAGCTGGGAGCACGGAGCGAGAGCCGGAGAGAGGAAGTGGACGTAGGGAAGAAGACACTTGCCTTGCTTTCCCCGCTCACTCCTGAGGCTTCGGTGCTGGACGAGTTTTGCCCATCGGCTCCCCAGCCTTGGCGCCCCGCAAGTGGACGCCGAGCGCCTTCTCCATCTTCACAATAATACGCTCTTCCGGCACTGCCTTACCATTCTCGTACTCAGCCACGACGGACACACGCTCCGAGATGCGCTGGGCGAGATCTTGCTGTGACCAGTTTAGAGCCTGGCGCTCCTTCATGATGCGCACACGGAGGTGCGGATCCACCTTCTTCACCTTAAGTGTTTCGTTGTCCTCGTCGAGCTTCTTTGCCTTTGCGCCAGCACTGACAGCTTGCTGGTTGAAACGCTGATGCTCCTTCCGCTCCACCTGCAAGCTTTGACCACTTTGCACAGCACGGTTGGCCTCGCGCTCTGTCACCTTTCGAGGCTGCGCCGATCCACCGCCACCGCGCTGTTGGAAATTGAAGCGCTGCTCCCCCCAGTCCTGGCCTGTGAGAATAGATCCCTTTGGCATTTTGCTCGCCCTTGATGTAGTAAGTGGCTGTGTGCGAGAGATCGATATGGCTGCACAACAAAAAAGAAAAGAGCCACGAAGGCACAAGCGGAAGAGGTGAAGTTGGCAATACTAAAGGAGAAGGGGGAAAAAGTCTGATTCACACTCTCGTGTTCGCGCATAAAAGTGTGAGTGGATGTGAGGGAATGTGTTTATTTGCGAATTGACCCATTCTAAGGGTGTTGCACAACATGTCGGGGGGAGTAAGAGGGGCAAAAAGTTGGAAAATAGAGAAGGAAGAATGCAGGATGGTGAGGGGCCCGTCATCGCGAAATGAAGGCTGACGAGTGTGCTATTTGGCGGCCCTATGATGCGATCATGACTGGCCGCATCCACGCATCATCGCCAAGAGGAAGTAACGGGCCGGAATAGGAAGAATTCTCAGACGGGGGTGCGACTTGCAGACCCCACGATGACTAGATGTGCACACATTCGTAAGGAGAAGAGAGACAACACGCTGTCCCCCTCGCCAGGGCACCACCATCGCCACCCGCAACGTCGACTTTCGCAACTCGCACCCCTTCCCTCCTCTCTGTGGTGTCAATGCTCTACCTCGGTCGTTGCTCACTGGGCTAATTTTTCCTTCCCTGATGTCGCTGTGATCTTGCTTTGAGAATGCCCCTCCCCAGACACCCTCAACATGCGAAACGAAAGGGGGGTTAAAAAGACGAGGGCACGAGTTGTGTGCGCACGCTTGTATTGGTGCTCAGCGCTATCATAACTGAAAGGGGCCGGGTAAGGCGAGCGGTGACCCTCTGCAACCGAAGAAGAGACGATGTCAGTGGAAGCCAGGGACGCTGTCAGACGAAGACGCGCCACACGACAAGAAAGGACGGTTCCGTGATGATGACACGCACACAGCCGAAAACAAATACACAAGACACTTTGCCCTCCTCGCCCTCGGCTTTTCTCGCGTCTTCCCCCGTTCCCCCATACTTTGGAGCTGTTCAGCTACAGCAAAACCAGGAGCTGAGCAGGGAGGACCACCTTCATGGCGCATACCAACACACACACACGCACACACGCACCAGAGAAGTGAAAAGGAGGGAGCTAGGGGTGACAGAAAGAAGCGGAGAGGACGATGACAGGACTGCAGGGTGACGAGGTGAAACGAGTTTGATTTCACTGTATCGTTTTCGCTTTTTTTTCTAACGTCGCTTCGTCATCTCTCTCCTGCAGCGCACATATGCACTCGCAGTCACGCAGACACGCGCACAAGCGCTAAGAGCACCAGAGAATGGACAGGCAAAAATCAGCGATAGGCAACCCCTAAACCACTCCTCTCCTTTTATTGAAGAAGAGTGGGACATGCGCGTCAACTTGAATTGTTTTTTTGTGTGTGCGTATGAACGTGTTGGCATTCAAGCCGCTGACGGAGAGAGGGAGAGGGGGGGGCATACGAGCCATGATGCCATGTTTCCGCTTTGCTTTTTTCTTCCACGCTGAGATGTGCCTTTTGGTTGGTTCAAGCAGAGTATTTATTGGCTGTGAGAAGTTCCTCAGAGAGAGCGCAGAGAAGCAGAAGTGGCAAGTGAGGGACGCACACAAGATGGGGTCAAACGTAAGAAAAAAATTACAGCGAATCGAGCGACGAAAGCTGCGGCGAGAAGAAGGGAGAGAGAGGATGTGACGTGCGGTGTAGCTGTGAAGGATGCGAAAACGGACATGGTTCAGCACGTGAGGGGGAGAGGTGTGTGGGCAATACATGCTCGGCAGGGAAGCATACACAGTTAAACATGCAAGCACAATGAGCTGCATGCA
>NC_090154.1:57500-60000 GCF_017916325.1 Leishmania martiniquensis
GTGAGCCGAAGTTGAGAAAGCGAGAGAGTGGAGAGTGCTGCTCTGTCAACTGCTCAAATAAGAACGCAGCTCCGCTCCACTCACAGTTTCGTCTGCATGTCTTTCGTGTGCGAATATGTGGGTATTCAAGTTCGCCTCTTCCACCGCGGGGTCCTGCCCGCACGGCACTGAAGAATCCCAAAAGGGCTCTTTTTTCCACAAACCGCTCGGCACGGCCCCATCAGCGGCGCAAGCTACTCAGGTAAGCACCCATGCGCACGCACGGACATGCCCGCCGGGTGGCACACAGAACTCCATTTTTTCCTTCATGAAGAGGGCCGTTTGGGAGTGGCATCGCAAACACCGACAGCAATAGCGCCCTAGGCGGCTAGCGGTACGCGTCCTTTTCTAGTGTGCGCATTTCCGTCGCTCTCGCTCCGTTCACAGGCCATGCGTAACGAGAAGAGAGGACAAAGGCAGACTGAACAAACAACAACCAACGGCAGCACACGATTCGAGCGAAGCAGAGTCCACAGTACAAGAAAGTTGAGACAGGTGTTACGGAGAGGTGTCTCGAGGGAAAGGGGGAGTTGCAGAGCGGCAGCACACCTCTTCAAGAACCAACAGCAGGCACTCTCCGCTTGCATACATTGCAGCTAATGGAAGCGGGAGAAGGAAGTGGGCGATACAAGAGGCGGCATCCGTTTCAACGCATCTGTTCCGCAAGGTGCCCATCTGCCGCTGCACCGGAGTTGTGAGCCCCACGCGGCCCGGCCCGACCGCACAGGCCCACCCCGCCGGGTGCCGAGCAGCCCTCAGAGACACGCGTTACAGCCACGCGCCGACCCAGTCACCTCAGCACGGCCCCCGTCCAAAACGCTACACACACACACACGCTTCGCAGGTCGCCCCACAGCAGCGCCTCCCACCGTGCAGCTCGCGCCACCGGGTGCATCCCCCCTCCCGCCGTGGCGCAGGCCCTCCCCACACCAGGGCGCCCTGTCATGGCTCGGCGGAGCACGCTCCAGCCACGCCGGCACTCCACCCACCATGTAGATCGCACAACCGTGTCCACCATCGCGGCGCCCCACGACGCAACGCCATGCAGGCCCTGCCCGCTGGCATCCGTGACGAGAAGTCCAGCTGGCCCCCTTCCCTCTGGCGTGGGCACGTGGCCCTGTCACCGCCACGAGTGGCTCGGTGTTGGCAGGAATAAGGGGAGGGAGGAGTAACGGAGCTGCATGGCCCCCCCATGCTCAGTGGGCGCCGGGCGCTGAGGAGCCGCGCGCTGCGGTGTGTCCCTCGCCATCAGGGTTCCTCAGAGGTTTGGGTAGAAGCTAAAAAAGTGAACTTGGAGTGCATCGCAAAATGTCGTGTTGGGGGGTGCAAAAGAGGTGATACTTTCTCTTCCTCTGACGCTGCCCCGTGAGACGGCGAACCACCGCAAAGCTGTATAGAAGAAGAGGTAGAGGAGTATTCCCGCCCCATTCCTCAATTCCCTCATATCCGCTGCAGAGAGGAATATGGGAAGACGAGAGGGCGGGAGCGAAGCACAGGGCGCTATGGTACCACTGCGTCAGGTCTCAGAAACAACAAAACTGCGCTCATGTCATCGAAAGCGCATCGGGTATTAAGACTGACGGTGTGATAGTCGCCGCAAGCATCCTTCCCCATGTCGACACAATCGAGCGCGAGGAAAACGACTCGCCGTATGTGGGCACGTAGGCGGGAATGCACACTGCACTTCTCGTTCATCCTTCTCGTGGAAGCTTCCCTGCTGCCTTGTGTCTGCTTCCAGTCAGTGGAGAGGGGCAACAGACGAATGAGAGAACAGCGAGAGGAGCAGGGATGGTGCAGGCCGTGACGGTATTGGCGTTTTGATGCGGGCCCCGTTGCCGCGCTCCTTCCATCTGCTCCGTGAAAACATGGGTGCGCGTGCGTTGGCGATGCGGAGGTGTACGGTCATCTCTCCTGAGAGGGCAGAAAAGAAAAACGAAGGGAAACGAAAGGAGTCCTCTAGGCGCGCGGATGGCCGAGTGCCAAAGGCGAGGCAGAGAGAGAGGGCATAAACAAAGTGCCAAATGGCTGGAGAAGGGACGGGTGGAGGAAGAGTCGTTGTACAGCTATCCATCATCACCTCAAGAGAGGGAAAAAAAAACGGGCTAATTCCCTTGAGTGTGTCTGTCGTTGCAGGTGTGCGTGTGTGCGTGCGTGCAGCAGCGAACGCAGTTATCAAAGCAGCGTCCGGCAAAAAGAGAGGATAGTATAAGTGCTTAGCGCAGAATGCCATGCAAACATTTCGGAATCGAAGACGGGGAGGGGGTGGAAACATCTTATAACCTGCTCCAATCAGGTTGTCCTCCAGATAAAGCGAGAGACGTCGGTGGTAAGAATCAGAGCTGAAAGGGGGGGTCTCGACTGAGAGGCAGAGCATTTTTTCCTTGTCAGTGCAGTGGAAGTAAGCTCAAGATGCCGACCCAGCTGACGGCATCGCCTCATCGCACCCGGTAATCAAGAAGCT